>NW_026108997.1:0-140255 GCF_024516045.1 Bombus affinis | reverse complement strand
AACGTATAACGCTATATACTATAACGATATAAAGTATAACGTTATATACCATTACGATATAACGTATAACGTTATATACTATTACAATATAACGTATAAGGTTATATACTATTACAAAATAACGTATAACGTTATATACTATTACAAAATAACGTATAACGTTATATACTATTTCAAAATTACGTATAACGTTATATACTATTACAAAATAACGTATAACGTTATATACCTTAACGATATAACGTAAAACGTTATATACTATAACGATATAACGTATAACGTTAAATACCTTAACGATATAACGTATAACGTTATATACTATAGCGATATATCGTATAACGTTATATACTATAACGATATAACGTATAACGTTATATACCTTAACGATATAACGTATAACGTTATATACCATTACGATATAACGTATAACGTTATGTAGTATTACAAAATAACGTATAACGTTATATACTATTACAAAATAACGTATAACGTTATATACTATTACAAAATAACGTATAACGTTATATAGCATAACGATATAACGTATAACGTTGTATACCATTATCATATAACGTATAACGTTATGTAGTACACCGTTACAACGTATAACGTTATATACTATAACGATATAACGTATAACGTCATATACCATTACGATATAACGTATAACGTTATATACCATTACGATAAACGTATAACGTTATATACTATTACAAAATAACGTATAACGTTATATACCTTAACGATATAACGTAAAACGTTATATACTATAACGATATAACGTATAACGTTATATACCTTAACGATATAGCGTATAACGTTATATACCATTACGATATAACGTATAACGTTATATACTATTACAAAATAACGTATAACGTTATATACCTTAACGATATAACGTATAACATTATATACTATAACGATATAACGTATAACGTTATATACCATTACGATATAACGTATAACGTTATATACTATTACAAAATAACGTATAACGTTATATACCTTAACGATATAACGTATAACGTTACATACTATAACGATATAACGTATAACGTTATATACTATAACGATATAACGTATAACGTTATATACTATAACGATATAACGTATAACGTTATATACTATAACGATATAACGTATAACGTTATATACCTTAACGATATAACGTATAACGTTACATACTATAACGATATAACGTATAACGTTATATACTATAACGATATAACGTATAACGTTATATACTATAACGATATAACGTATAACGTTATATTCTATTACGATATAACGTATAATGTTATATACTATTACAAAATAACGTATAACGTTATATACTATTACAAACTAACGTATAACGTTATATACTATTACAAAATAACGTATAACGTTATATACTATTACAAAATAACGTATAAAGTTATATACTATTACAAAATAACGTATAACGTTATATAGCATTACGATATAACGTATAACGTTGTATACTATTATCATATAACGTATAACGTTATGTAGTACACCGTTACAACGTATAACGTTATGTAGTACAACGTTACAACGTATAACGCTATATACTATAACGATATAAGGTATAACGTTATATACCATTACGATATAACGTATAACGTTATATACTATTACAAAATAACGTATAACGTTATATAGCATTACGATATAACGTATAACGTTGTATACTATTATCATATAACGTATAACGTTATGTAGTACAACGTTACAACGTATAACGCTATATACTATAACGATATAAAGTATAACGTTATATACCATTACGATATAACGTATAACGTTATATACTATTACAAAATAACGTATAAGGTTATATACTATTACAAAATAACGTATAACGTTATATACTATTCCAAAATAACGTATAACGTTATATAGCATTACGATATAACGTATAACGTCGTATACTATTATCATATAACGTATAACGCTATGTAGTATACCGTTACAACGTATAACGTTGTATACTATTACGATATAACGTATAACGTTAGATCCTATTGCTATATAACGTATAACGTCGTATACTATAACGATATAACGCATAACGTTATATACCATAACGACATAACGTATAACGTTATATACTATAACGATATAACGTATAACGTTATATACTATAACGATATCACGTATAACGTTATATACCATTACGATATAACGTATAACGTTGTATAGTATTACGATATAACGAATAAGGTTATGTAGTACACCGTTACAACGCATAACGTTATGTAGAACAACGTTACAACGTATAACGTTATATACTATAACGATATAACGTATAACGTTATATACCATTACGATATAACGTATAACGTTATATACTATTACAAAATAACGTATAACGTTATATACCTTAACGATATAACGTATAACGTTATATACTATAACGATATAACGTATAACGTTATATAATATAACGATATAACGTATAACGTTATATACTATTACAAAATAACGTATAACGTTCTATACCATTACGGTATAACGTATAAGGTTGTATAGTATTACGATATAACGTATAACGTTATGTAGTACACGGTTACAACGTATAACGTTATGTAGTACAACGTTACAACGTATAACGTTATGTAGTACAACGTTACAACGTATAACGTTATATACTATAACGAAATAACGTATAACGTTATATACCATTACGATATAACGTATAACGTTATATACTATTACAAAATAACGTATAACGTTATATACCTTAACGATATAACGTATAACGTTATATACTATAACGATATAACGTATAACGTTATATAATATAACGATATAACGTATAACGTTATATACTATTACAAAATAACGTATAACGTTCTATACCATTACGGTATAACGTATAAGGTTGTATAGTATTACGATATAACGTATAACGTTATGTAGTACACCGTTACAACGTATAACGTTATGTAGTACAACGTTACAACGTATAACGTTATATACTATAACGATATAACGTATAACGTTGTATACCATTACGATATAACGTGTAACGTTATATACTATTACAAAATAACGTATAACGTTATATAATAACACAAAATAACGTATAACGTTATATAGCATTACGATATAACGTATAACGTTATGTAGTATACCGTTACAACGTATAGCGATATATACTATTACGATATAACGTATAACGTTATATGCTATTACAAAATAACGTATATCGTTCTATACCATTACGATATAACGTATAACGTTATGTAGTACACCGTTACAACGTATAACGTTATGTAGTACAACGTTACAACGTATAACGTTATATACTATAACGATATAACGTATAACGTTGTATACCATTACGATATAACGTGTAACGTTATATACTATTACAAAATAACGTATAACGTTATATAATAACACAAAATAACGTATAACGTTATATAGCATTACGATATAACGTATAACGTTATGTAGTATACCGTTACAACGTATAACGTTATATACTATAACGATATAACGTATAACGTTATATACCATTACGATATAACGTGTAACGTTATATACTATTACCAACTAACGTATAACGTTATATAATATTACGAAATAACGTATAACGTTATATAGCATTACGATATAACGTATAACGTTATATACTGTAACGATATAACGTATAACGTTATATACTATTACGATATAACGTATAACGTTATATAGTATTACAAAATAACGTATAACGTTATATACTATTACAAAATAACGTATAACGCTACATACCATTACGATATAACGTGTAACGTTATATACTATTACCAAATAACGTATAACGTTATATAATATTACAAAATAACGTATAACGATATATAGCATTACGAAATAACGTATAACGTTATGTAGTATACCGTTACAACGTATAGCGTCATATACTATTACGATATAACGTATAACGTTATATACTATTACGATATAACGAACAACGTTGTATACTATTACGATATAACGTATAACGTTATGTAGTACACCGTTACAACGTATAACGCTATGTAGTACACCGTTACAACGTATAACGTTATATACTATAACGATATAACGTATAACGTTATATACCATTACGATATAACGTATAACGTTATATACCATTACGATATAACGTATAACGTTATATACTATTACAAAATAACGTATAACGTTATATACCTTAACGATATGACGTATAACGTTATATACTATAACGATATAACGTATAACGTTATATACTACTACAAAATAACGTATAACGTTCTATACCATTACGGTATAACGTATAAGGTTGTATAGTATTACGATATAACGTATAACGTTATGTAGTACACCGTTGCAACGTATAACGTTATGTAGTACAACGTTACAACGTATAACGTTATATACTATAACGATATAACGTATAACGTTATATACCATTACGATATAACGTGTAACGTTATATACTATTACAAAATAACGTATAACGTTATATAATAATACAAAATAACGTATAACGTTATATAGCATTACGATATAACGTATAACGTTATGTAGTATACCGTTACAACGTATAGCGATATATACTATTACGATATAACGTATAACGTTATATGCTATTACAAAATAACGTATATCGTTCTATACCATTACGATATAACGTATAACGTTATGTAGTACACCGTTACAACGTATAACGTTATGTAGAACAACGTTACAACGTATAACGTTATATACTATAACGATATAACGTATAACGTCATATACCATTACGATATAACGTATAACGTTATATACCATTACGATAAACGTATAACGTTATATACTATTACAAAATAACGTATAACGTTATATACCTTAACGATATAACGTAAAACGTTATATACTATAACGATATAACGTATAACGTTATATACCTTAACGATATAACGTATAACGTTATATACCATTACGATATAACGTATAACGTTATATACTATTACAAAATAACGTATAACGTTATATACCTTAACGATATAACGTATAACGTTATATACTATAACGATATAACGTATAACGTTATATACTATAGCGATATAACGTATAACGTTATATACTATAACGATATAACGTATAACGTTATATACCTTAACGATATAACGTATAACGTTATATACCATTACGATATAACGTATAACGTTAGATACTATTACAAAATCACGTATAACGTTATATACCTTAACGATATAACGTATAACGTTATATACTATAACGATATAACGTATAACGTTATCTACTATAGCGATATAACGTATAACGTTATATAGTATTACAAAATAACGTATAACGTTATATACCATTACGGTATAACCTATAACGTTGTATAGTATTACGATATAACGTATAACGTTATGTAGTACACCGTTACAACGTATAACGTTATGTACTACAACGTTACAACGTATAACGTTACATACTATAACGATATAACGCATAACGTTATATACCATTACGATATAACGTGTAACGTTATATACTATTACCAACTAACGTATAACGTTATATAATATTACAAAATAACGTATAACGTTATATAGCATTACGATATAACGTATAACGTTATGTAGTACACCGTTACAACGTATAACGTTATGTAGAACAACGTTACAACGTATAACGTTATATACTATAACGATATAACGTATAACGTTATATACTATAACGATATAACGTATAACGTTATATACTATAACGATATAACGTATAACGTTATATACTATAACGATATAGCGTATAACGTTATATACCATTACGATATAACGTATAACGTTATATACTATTACAAAATAACGTATAACGTTATATACTATTACAAACTAACGTATAACGTTTTATACTATTACAAAATAACGTATAACGATATATACTATTACAAAATAACGTATAACGTTACATACTATTACAAAATAACGTATAACGTTATATAGCATTACGATATAACGTATAACGCTGTATACCATTATCATATAACGTATAACGTTATGTAGTACACCGTTACAACGTATAACGTTATATACTATAACGATATAACGTATAACGTTATATACCATTACGATATAACGTATAGCGTTATATACCATTACGATATAACGTATAGCGTTATATACCATTACGATAAAACGTATAACGTTATATACTATTACAAAATAACGTATAACGTTATATACCTTAACGATATAACGTATAACGTTATATACTATAACGATATAACGTATAACGTTATATACTATAGCGATATAACGTATAACGTTATATAGTATTACAAAATAACGTATAACGTTATATTCCTTAACGATATAACGTATAACGTTATATATTATAACGATATAACGTATAACGTTATATACCTTAACGATATAACGTATAACGTTATATACTATAACGATATAACGTATAACGTTATATACTATAGCGATATAACGTATAACGTTATATAGTATTACAAAATAACGTATAACGTTATATACTATTACAAAATAACGTATAACGTTATATACTATTACAAAATAACGTATAACGTTATATAGCATAACGATATAACGTATAACGTTGTATACCATTATCATATAACGTATAACGTTATGTAGTACACCGTTACAACGTATAACGTTATATACTATAACGATATAACGAATAACGTCATATACCATTACGATATAACGTATAACGTTATATACCATTACGATAAACGTATAACGTTATATACTATTACAAAATAACGTATAACGTTATATACCTTAACGATATAACGTAAAACGTTATATACTATAACGATATAACGTATAACGTTATATACCTTAACGATATAGCGTATAACGTTATATACCATTACGATATAACGTATAACGTTATATACTATTACAAAATAACGTATAACGTTATATACCTTAACGATATAACGTATAACGTTATATACTATAACGATATAACGTATAACGTTATATACCATTACGATATAACGTATAACGTTATATACTATTACAAAATAACGTATAACGTTATATACCTTAACGATATAACGTATAACGTTACATACTATAACGATATAACGTATAACGTTATATACTATAACGATATAACGTATAGCGTTATATACTATAACGATATAACGTATAGCGTTATATACTATAACGATATAACGTATAACGTTATATACTATAACGATATAACGTATAACGTTATATACTATAACGATGTAACGTATAACGTTATATACTATTACAAAATAACGTATAACGTTCTATACCATTACGGTATAACGTATAACGTTATATACTATTACAAAATAACGTATAACGTTATATACCTTAACGATATAACGTATAACGTTACATACTATAACGATATAACGTATAACGTTATATACTATTACAAAATAACGTATAACGTTATATACTATTACAAAATAACGTATAACGTTATATAGCATTACGATATAACGTATAACGTTGTATACTATTATCATATAACGTATAACGTTATGTAGTACACCGTTACAACGTATAACGTTATGTAGTACAACGTTACAACGTATAACGCTATATACTATAACGATATAAAGTATAACGTTATATACCATTACGATATAACGTATAACGTTATATACTATTACAAAATAACGTATAACGTTATATAGCATTACGATATAACGTATAACGTTGTATACTATTATCATATAACGTATAACGTTATGTAGTACAACGTTACAACGTATAACGCTATATACTATAACGATATAAAGTATAACGTTATATACCATTACGATATAACGTATAACGTTATATACTATTACAAAATAACGTATAAGGTTATATACTATTACAAAATAACGTATAACGTTATATACTATTACAAAATAACGTATAACGTTCTATACCATTACGGTATAACGTATAACGTTATATACTATTACAAAATAACGTATAACGTTATATACCTTAACGATATAACGTATAACGTTACATACTATAACGATATAACGTATAACGTTATATACTATTACAAAATAACGTATAACGTTATATACTATTACAAAATAACGTATAACGTTATATAGCATTACGATATAACGTATAACGTTGTATACTATTATCATATAACGTATAACGCTATGTAGTATACCGTTACAACGTATAACGTTGTATACTATTACGATATAACGTATAACGTTAGATCCTATTGCTATATAACGTATAACGTCGTATACTATAACGATATAACGCATAACGTTATATACCATAACGACATAACGTATAACGTTATATACTATAACGATATAACGTATAACGTTATATACTATAACGATATAACGTATAACGTTATATACCATTACGATATAACGTATAACGTTGTATAGTATTACGATATAACGAATAAGGTTATGTAGTACACCGTTACAACGCATAACGTTATGTAGAACAACGTTACAACGTATAACGTTATATACTATAACGATATAACGTATAACGTTATATACCATTACGATATAACGTATAACGTTATATACTATTACAAAATAACGTATAACGTTATATACCTTAACGATATAACGTATAACGTTATATACTATAACGATATAACGTATAACGTTATATAATATAACGATATAAAGTATAACGTTATATACTATTACAAAATAACGTATAACGTTCTATACCAATACGGTATAACGTATAAGGTTGTATAGTATTACGATATAACGTATAACGTTATGTAGTACACGGTTACAACGTATAACGTTATGTAGTACAACGTTACAACGTATAACGTTATGTAGTACAACATTACAACGTATAACGTTATATACTATAACGATATAACGTATAACGTTATATACCATTACGATATAACGTATAACGTTATATACTATTACAAAATAACGTATAACGTTATATACCTTAACGATATAACGTATAACGTTATATACTATAACGATATAACGTATAACGTTATATAATATAACGATATAACGTATAACGTTATATACTATTACAAAATAACGTATAACGTTCTATACCATTACGGTATAACGTATAAGGTTGTATAGTATTACGATATAACGTATAACGTTATGTAGTACACCGTTACTACGTATAACGTTATGTAGTACAACGTTACAACGTATAACGTTATATACTATAACGATATAACGTATAACGTTGTATACCATTACGATATAACGTGTAACGTTATATACTATTACAAAATGACGTATAACGTTATATAATAATACAAAATAACGTATAACGTTATATAGCATTACGATATAACGTATAACGTTATGTAGTATACCGTTACAACGTATAGCGATATATACTATTACGATATAACGTATAACGTTATATGCTATTACAAAATAACGTATATCGTTCTATACCATTACGATATAACGTATAACGTTATGTAGTACACCGTTTCAACGTATAACGTTATGTAGAACAACGTTACAACGTATAACGTTATATACTATAACGATATAACGTATAACGTCATATACCATTACGATATAACGTATAACGTTATATACCATTACGATATAACGTATAACGTTATATACTATTACAAAATAGCGTATAACGTTATATACCTTAACGATATAACGTAAAACGTTATATACTATAACGATATAACGTATAACGATATATACCTTAACGATATAACGTATAACGTTATATACCATTACGATATAACGTATAACGTTATATACTATTACAAAATAACGTATAACGTTATATACCTTAACGATATAACGTATAACGTTATATACTATAACGATATAACGTATAACGTTATATAGTATTACAAAATAACGTATAACGTTATATACCTTAACGATATAACGTATAACGTTATATACTATAACGATATAACGTATAACGTTATATTCTATTACGATATAACGTATAATGTTATATACTATTACAAAATAACGTATAACGTTATATACTATTACAAACTAACGTATAACGTTATATACTATTACAAAATAACGTATAACGTTATATACTATTACAAAATAACGTATAACGTTATATACCTTAACGATATAACGTATAACGTTATATAGTATTACAAAATAACGTATAACGTTATATACCTTAACGATATAACGTATAACGTTATATACTATAACGATATAACGTATAACGTTATATAGTATTACAAAATAACGTATAACGTTATATACCTTAACGATATAACGTATAACGTTATATACTATAACGATATAACGTATAACGTTATATACCATTACGATATAACGTATAACGTTATATACTATTACAAAATAACGTATAACGTTATATACCTTAACGATATAACGTATAACGTTATATACTATAACGATATAACGTATAACGTTATATAGTATTACAAAATAACGTATAACGTTATATACCTTAACGATATAACGTATAACGTTATATACTATAACGATATAACGTAAAACGTTATATACTATAACGATATAACGTATAACGTTAAATACCTTAACGATATAACGTATAACGTTATATACTATAGCGATATATCGTATAACGTTATATACTATAACGATATAACGTATAACGTTATATACCTTAACGATATAACGTATAACGTTATATACCATTACGATATAACGTATAACGTTATATACTATTACAAAATAACTTATAACGTTATATACCTTAACGATATAACGTATAACGTTATATACTATAACGATATAACGTATAACGTTATATACCTTAACGATATAACGTATAACGTTATATACTATAACGATATAACGTATAACGTTATATACTATAGCGATATAAGGTATACCGTTATATAGTATTACAAAATAACGTATAACGTTATATACTATTACAAAATAACGTATAACGTTATATTCCTTAACGATATAACGTATAACGTTATATACTATAACGATATAACGTATAACGTTATATACCTTAACGATATAACGTATAACGTTATATACTATAACGATATAACGTATAACGTTATATACTATAGCGATATAAGGTATACCGTTATATAGTATTACAAAATAACGTATAACGTTATATACCATTACGGTATAACGTATAACGTTGTATAGTATTACGATATAACGTATAACGTTATGTAGTACACCGTTACAACGTATAACGTTATGTAGTACAACGTTACAACGTATAACGTTATATACTATAACGATATAACGCATAACGTTATATGCCATTACGATATAACGTGTAACGTTATATACTATTACCAACTAACGTATAACGTTATATAATATTACAAAATAACGCATAACGTTATATAGCATTACGATATAACGTATAACGTTATGTAGTACACCGTTACAACGTATAACGTTATGTAGAACAACGTTACAACGTATAACGTTATATACTATAACGATATAACGTATAACGTTATATACTACAACGATATAACGTATAACGTTATATACCATTACGATATAACGTATAACGTTATATACTATTACAAAATAACGTATAACGTTATATACCTTAACGATATAACGTATAACGTTACATACTATAACGATATAACGTATAACGTTATATACTATAACGATATAACGTATAACGTTATATACTATAACGATATAACGTATAACGTTATATACTATAACGATATAACGTATAACGTTATATACTATAACGATGTAACGTATAACGTTATATACTATTACAAAATAACGTATAACGTTCTACACCAATACGGTATAACGTATAACGTTGTATAGTATTACGATATAACGTATAACGTTATATACCATTACGATATAGCGTATAACGTTATATACCATTACGATATAACGTATAACGTTATATACTATTACAAAATAACGTAAAACGTTATATACTATTACAAAATAACGTATAACGTTATATACTATTACAAAATAACGTATAACGTTATATACTATTACAAAATTACGTATAACGTTATATAGCATTACGATATAACGTATAACGTTGTATAGTATTATCATATAACGTATAACGTTATGTAGTACACCGTTACGACGTATAACGTTATGTAGTACAACGTTACAACGTATAACGCTATATACTATAACGATATAAAGTATAACGTTATATACCATTACGATATAACGTATAACGTTATATACTATTACAATATAACGTATAAGGTTATATACTATTACAAAATAACGTATAACGTTATATACTATTACAAAATAACGTATAACGTTATATACTATTTCAAAATTACGTATAACGTTATATACTATTACAAAATAACGTATAACGTTATATACCTTAACGATATAACGTAAAACGTTATATACTATAACGATATAACGTATAACGTTAAATACCTTAACGATATAACGTATAACGTTATATACTATAGCGATATATCGTATAACGTTATATACTATAACGATATAACGTATAACGTTATATACCTTAACGATATAACGTATAACGTTATATACCATTACGATATAACGTATAACGTTATGTAGTATTACAAAATAACGTATAACGTTATATACTATTACAAAATAACGTATAACGTTATATACTATTACAAAATAACGTATAACGTTATATAGCATAACGATATAACGTATAACGTTGTATACCATTATCATATAACGTATAACGTTATGTAGTACACCGTTACAACGTATAACGTTATATACTATAACGATATAACGTATAACGTCATATACCATTACGATATAACGTATAACGTTATATACCATTACGATAAACGTATAACGTTATATACTATTACAAAATAACGTATAACGTTATATACCTTAACGATATAACGTAAAACGTTATATACTATAACGATATAACGTATAACGTTATATACCTTAACGATATAGCGTATAACGTTATATACCATTACGATATAACGTATAACGTTATATACTATTACAAAATAACGTATAACGTTATATACCTTAACGATATAACGTATAACATTATATACTATAACGATATAACGTATAACGTTATATACCATTACGATATAACGTATAACGTTATATACTATTACAAAATAACGTATAACGTTATATACCTTAACGATATAACGTATAACGTTACATACTATAACGATATAACGTATAACGTTATATACTATAACGATATAACGTATAACGTTATATACTATAACGATATAACGTATAACGTTATATACTATAACGATATAACGTATAACGTTATATACCTTAACGATATAACGTATAACGTTACATACTATAACGATATAACGTATAACGTTATATACTATAACGATATAACGTATAACGTTATATACTATAACGATATAACGTATAACGTTATATTCTATTACGATATAACGTATAATGTTATATACTATTACAAAATAACGTATAACGTTATATACTATTACAAACTAACGTATAACGTTATATACTATTACAAAATAACGTATAACGTTATATACTATTACAAAATAACGTATAACGTTATATACTATTACAAAATAACGTATAACGTTATATAGCATTACGATATAACGTATAACGTTGTATACTATTATCATATAACGTATAACGTTATGTAGTACACCGTTACAACGTATAACGTTATGTAGTACAACGTTACAACGTATAACGCTATATACTATAACGATATAAGGTATAACGTTATATACCATTACGATATAACGTATAACGTTATATACTATTACAAAATAACGTATAACGTTATATAGCATTACGATATAACGTATAACGTTGTATACTATTATCATATAACGTATAACGTTATGTAGTACAACGTTACAACGTATAACGCTATATACTATAACGATATAAAGTATAACGTTATATACCATTACGATATAACGTATAACGTTATATACTATTACAAAATAACGTATAAGGTTATATACTATTACAAAATAACGTATAACGTTATATACTATTCCAAAATAACGTATAACGTTATATAGCATTACGATATAACGTATAACGTCGTATACTATTATCATATAACGTATAACGCTATGTAGTATACCGTTACAACGTATAACGTTGTATACTATTACGATATAACGTATAACGTTAGATCCTATTGCTATATAACGTATAACGTCGTATACTATAACGATATAACGCATAACGTTATATACCATAACGACATAACGTATAACGTTATATACTATAACGATATAACGTATAACGTTATATACTATAACGATATCACGTATAACGTTATATACCATTACGATATAACGTATAACGTTGTATAGTATTACGATATAACGAATAAGGTTATGTAGTACACCGTTACAACGCATAACGTTATGTAGAACAACGTTACAACGTATAACGTTATATACTATAACGATATAACGTATAACGTTATATACCATTACGATATAACGTATAACGTTATATACTATTACAAAATAACGTATAACGTTATATACCTTAACGATATAACGTATAACGTTATATACTATAACGATATAACGTATAACGTTATATAATATAACGATATAACGTATAACGTTATATACTATTACAAAATAACGTATAACGTTCTATACCATTACGGTATAACGTATAAGGTTGTATAGTATTACGATATAACGTATAACGTTATGTAGTACACGGTTACAACGTATAACGTTATGTAGTACAACGTTACAACGTATAACGTTATGTAGTACAACGTTACAACGTATAACGTTATATACTATAACGAAATAACGTATAACGTTATATACCATTACGATATAACGTATAACGTTATATACTATTACAAAATAACGTATAACGTTATATACCTTAACGATATAACGTATAACGTTATATACTATAACGATATAACGTATAACGTTATATAATATAACGATATAACGTATAACGTTATATACTATTACAAAATAACGTATAACGTTCTATACCATTACGGTATAACGTATAAGGTTGTATAGTATTACGATATAACGTATAACGTTATGTAGTACACCGTTACAACGTATAACGTTATGTAGTACAACGTTACAACGTATAACGTTATATACTATAACGATATAACGTATAACGTTGTATACCATTACGATATAACGTGTAACGTTATATACTATTACAAAATAACGTATAACGTTATATAATAACACAAAATAACGTATAACGTTATATAGCATTACGATATAACGTATAACGTTATGTAGTATACCGTTACAACGTATAGCGATATATACTATTACGATATAACGTATAACGTTATATGCTATTACAAAATAACGTATATCGTTCTATACCATTACGATATAACGTATAACGTTATGTAGTACACCGTTTCAACGTATAACGTTATGTAGAACAACGTTACAACGTATAACGTTATATACTATAACGATATAACGTATAACGTCATATACCATTACGATATAACGTATAACGTTATATACCATTGCGATATAACGTATAACGTTATATACTATTACAAAATAGCGTATAACGTTATATACCTTAACGATACAACGTAAAACGTTATATACTATAACGATATAACGTATAACGTTATATACCTTAACGATATAACGTATAACGTTATATACCATTACGATATAACGTATAACGTTATATACTATTACAAAATAACTTATAACGTTATATACCTTAACGATATAACGTATAACGTTATATACTATAACGATATAACGTATAACGTTATATACCTTAACGATATAACGTATAACGTTATATACTATAACGATATAACGTATAACGTTATATACTATAGCGATATAAGGTATACCGTTATATAGTATTACAAAATAACGTATAACGTTATATACTATTACAAAATAACGTATAACGTTATATTCCTTAACGATATAACGTATAACGTTATATACTATAACGATATAACGTATAACGTTATATACCTTAACGATATAACATATAACGTTATATACTATAACGATATAACGTATAACGTTATATACTATAGCGATATAAGGTATACCGTTATATAGTATTACAAAATAACGTATAACGTTATATACCATTACGGTATAACGTATAACGTTGTATAGTATTACGATATAACGTATAACGTTATGTAGTACACCGTTACAACGTATAACGTTATGTAGTACAACGTTACAACGTATAACGTTATATACTATAACGATATAACGCATAACGTTATATGCCATTACGATATAACGTGTAACGTTATATACTATTACCAACTAACGTATAACGTTATATAATATTACAAAATAACGTATAACGTTATATAGCATTACGATATAACGTATAACGTTATGTAGTACACCGTTACAACGTATAACGTTATGTAGAACAACGTTACAACGTATAACGTTATATACTATAACGATATAACGTATAACGTTATATACTACAACGATATAACGTATAACGTTATATACCATTACGATATAACGTATAACGTTATATACTATTACAAAATAACGTATAACGTTATATACCTTAACGATATAACGTATAACGTTACATACTATAACGATATAACGTATAACGTTACATACTATAACGATATAACGTATAACGTTATATACTATAACGATATAACGTATAACGTTATATACTATAACGATAGAACGTATAACGTTATATACTATAACGATGTAACGTATAACGTTATATACTATTACAAAATAACGTATAACGTTCTATACCATTACGGTATAACGTATAACGTTGTATAGTATTACGATATAACGTATAACGTTATATACCATTACGATATAGCGTATAACGTTATATACCATTACGATATAACGTATAACGTTATATACCTTAACGATATAACGTATAACGTTATATACTATAACGATATAACGTATAACGTTATATAATATAACGATATAACGTATAACGTTATATACTATTACAAAATAACGTATAACGTTCTATACCATTACGGTATAACGTATAAGGTTGTATAGTATTACGATATAACGTATAACGTTATGTAGTACACGGTTACAACGTATAACGTTATGTAGTACAACGTTACAACGTATAACGTTATGTAGTACAACGTTACAACGTATAACGTTATATACTATAACGATATAACGTATAACGTTATATACCATTACGATATAACGTATAACGTTATATACTATTACAAAATAACGTATAACGTTATATACCTTAACGATATAACGTATAACGTTATATACTATAACGATATAACGTATAACGTTATATAATATAACGATATAACGTATAACGTTATATACTATTACAAAATAACGTATAACGTTCTATACCATTACGGTATAACGTATAAGGTTGTATAGTATTACGATATAACGTATAACGTTATGTAGTACACCGTTACAACGTATAACGTTATGTAGTACAACGTTACAACGTATAACGTTATATACTATAACGATATAACGTATAACGTTGTATACCATTACGATATAACGTGTAACGTTATATACTATTACAAAATAACGCATAACGTTATATAATAACACAAAATAACGTATAACGTTATATAGCATTACGATATAACGTATAACGTTATGTAGTATACCGTTACAACGTATAGCGATATATACTATTACGATATAACGTATAACGTTATATGCTATTACAAAATAACGTATATCGTTCTATACCATTACGATATAACGTATAACGTTATGTAGTACACCGTTTCAACGTATAACGTTATGTAGAACAACGTTACAACGTATAACGTTATATACTATAACGATATAACGTATAACGTCATATACCATTACGATATAACGTATAACGTTATATACCATTACGATATAACGTATAACGTTATATACTATTACAAAATAGCGTATAACGTTATATACCTTAACGATATAACGTAAAACGTTATATACTATAACGATATAACGTATAACGTTATATACCTTAACGATATAACGTATAACGTTATATACCATTACGATATAACGTATAACGTTATATACTATTACAAAATAACGTATAACGTTATATACCTTAACGATATAACGTATAACGTTATATACTATAACGATATAACGTATAACGTTATATAGTATTACAAAATAACGTATAACGTTATATACCTTAACGATATAACGTATAACGTTATATACTATAACGATATAACGTATAACGTTATATTCTATTACGATATAACGTATAACGTTATATACTATTACAAAATAACGTATAACGTTATATACTATTACAAACTAACGTATAACGTTATATACTATTACAAAATAACGTATAACGTTATATACTATTACAAAATAACGTATAACGTTATATACTATTTCAAAATTACGTATAACGTTATATACTATTACAAAATAACGTATAACGTTATATACCTTAACGATATAACGTAAAACGTTATATACTATAACGATATAACGTATAACGTTAAATACCTTAACGATATAACGTATAACGTTATATACTATAGCGATATATCGTATAACGTTATATACTATAACTATATAACGTATAACGTTATATACCTTAACGATATAACGTATAACGTTATATACCATTACGATATAACGTATAACGTTATATACTATTACAAAATAACTTATAACGTTATATACCTTAACGATATAACGTATAACGTTATATACTATAACGATATAACGTATAACGTTATATACCTTAACGATATAACGTATAACGTTATATACTATAACGATATAACGTATAACGTTATATACTATAGCGATATAAGGAATACCGTTATATAGTATTACAAAATAACGTATAACGTTATATACTATTACAAAATAACGTATAACGTTATATTCCTTAACGATATAACGTATAACGTTATATACTATAACGATATAACGTATAACGTTATATACCTTAACGATATAACATATAACGTTATATACTATAACGATATAACGTATAACGTTATATACTATAACGATGTAACGTATAACGTTATATACTATTACAAAATAACGTATAACGTTCTATACCATTACGGTATAACGTATAACGTTGTATAGTATTACGATATAACGTATAACGTTATATACCATTACGATATAGCGTATAACGTTATATACCATTACGATATAACGTATAACGTTATATACTATTACAAAATAACGTAAAACGTTATATACTATTACAAAATAACGTATAACGTTATATACTATTACAAAATAACGTATAACGTTATATACTATTACAAAATAACGTATAACGTTATATAGCATTACGATATAACGTATAACGTTGTATAGTATTATCATATAACGTATAACGTTATGTAGTACACCGTTACAACGTATAACGTTATGTAGTACAACGTTACAACGTATAACGCTATATACTATAACGATATAAAGTATAACGTTATATACCATTACGATATAACGTATAACGTTATATACTATTACAAAATAACGTATAAGGTTATATACTATTACAAAATAACGTATAACGTTATATACTATTCCAAAGTAACGTATAACGTTATATAGCATTACGATATAACGTATAACGTTGTATACTATTATCATATAACGTATAACGCTATGTAGTATACCGTTACAACGTATAACGTTGTATACTATTACGATATAACGTATAACGTTAGATCCTATTGCTATATAACGTATAACGTCGTATACTATAACGATATAACGCATAACGTTATATACCATAACGACATAACGTATAACGTTATATACTATAACGATATAACGTATAACGTTATATACTATAACGATATAACGTATAACGTTATATACCATTACGATATAACGTATAACGTTGTATAGTATTACGATATAACGAATAAGGTTATGTAGTACACCGTTACAACGCATAACGTTATGTAGAACAACGTTACAACGTATAACGTTATATACTACAACGATATAACGTATAACGTTATATACCATTACGATATAACGTATAACGTTATATACTATTACAAAATAACGTATAACGTTATATACCTTAACGATATAACGTATAACGTTATATACTATAACGATATAACGTATAACGTTATATAATATAACGATATAACGTATAACGTTATATACTATTACAAAATAACGTATAACGTTCTATACCATTACGGTATAACGTATAAGGTTGTATAGTATTACGATATAACGTATAACGTTATGTAGTACACCGTTACAACGTATAACGTTATGTAGTACAACGTTACAACGTATAACGTTATATACTATAACGATATAACGTATAACGTTGTATACCATTACGATATAACGTGTAACGTTATATACTATTACAAAATAACGTATAACGTTATATAATAATACAAAATAACGTATAACGTTATATAGCATTACGATATAACGTATAACGTTATGTAGTATACCGTTACAACGTATAGCGATATATACTATTACGATATAACGTATAACGTTATATGCTATTACAAAATAACGTATATCGTTCTATACCATTACGATATAACGTATAACGTTGTATACTATTATCATATAACGTATAACGCTATGTAGTATACCGTTACAACGTATAACGTTGTATACTATTACGATATAACGTATAACGTTAGATCCTATTGCTATATAACGTATAACGTCGTATACTATAACGATATAACGCATAACGTTATATACCATAACGACATAACGTATAACGTTATATACTATAACGATATAACGTATAACGTTATATACTATAACGATATAACGTATAACGTTATATACCATTACGATATAACGTATAACGTTGTATAGTATTACGATATAACGAATAAGGTTATGTAGTACACCGTTACAACGCATAACGTTATGTAGAACAACGTTACAACGTATAACGTTATATACTATAACGATATAACGTATAACGTTATATACCATTACGATATAACGTATAACGTTGTATACTATTATCATATAACGTATAACGCTATGTAGTATACCGTTACAACGTATAACGTTGTATACTATTACGATATAACGTATAACGTTAGATCCTATTGCTATATAACGTATAACGTCGTATACTATAACGATATAACGTATAACGTTATATAATATAACGATATAACGTATAACGTTATATACTATTACAAAATAACGTATAACGTTCTATAACATTACGGTATAACGTATAAGGTTGTATAGTATTACGATATAACGTATAACGTTATGTAGTACACCGTTACAACGTATAACGTTATGTAGTACTACGTTACAACGTATAACGTTATATACTATAACGATATAACGTATAACGTTGTATACCATTACGATATAACGTGTAACGTTATATACTATTACAAAATAACGTATAACGTTATATAATAATACAAAATAACGTATAACGTTATATAGCATTACGATATATCGTATAACGTTATGTAGTATACCGTTACAACGTATAGCGATATATACTATTACGATATAACGTATAACGTTATATGCTATTACAAAATAACGTATATCGTTCTATACCATTACGATATAACGTATAACGTTATGTAGTACACCGTTTCAACGTATAACGTTATGTAGAACAACGTTACAACGTATAACGTTATATACTATAACGATATAACGTATAACGTCATATACCAATACGATATAACGTATAACGTTATATACCATTACGATATAACGTATAACGTTATATACTATTACAAAATAACGTATAACGTTATATTCCTTAACGATATAACGTATAACGTTATATACTATAACGATATAACGTATAACGTTATATACCTTAACGATATAACATATAACGTTATATACTATAACGATATAACGTATAACGTTATATACTATAGCGATATAAGGTATACCGTTATATAGTATTACAAAATAACGTATAACGTTATATACCATTACGGTATAACGTATAACGTTGTATAGTATTACGATATAACGTATAACGTTATGTAGTACACCGTTACAACGTATAACGTTATGTAGTACAACGTTACAACGTATAACTTTATATACTATAACGATATAACGCATAACGTTATATGCCATTACGATATAACGTGTAACGTTATATACTATTACCAACTAACGTATAACGTTATATAATATTACAAAATAACGTATAACGTTATATAGCATTACGATATAACGTATAACGTTATGTAGTAGACCGTTACAACGTATAACGTTATGTAGAACAACGTTACAACGTATAACGTTATATACTATAACGATATAACGTATAACGTTATATACTATAACGATATAACGTATAACGTTATATACTATAACGATGTAACGTATAACGTTATATACTATTACAAAATAACGTATAACGTTCTATACCATTACGGTATAACGTATAACGTTGTATAGTATTACGATATAACGTATAACGTTATATACCATTACGATATAGCGTATAACGTTATATACCATTACGATATAACGTATAACGTTATATACTATTACAAAATAACGTAAAACGTTATATACTATTACAAAATAACGTATAACGTTATATACTATTACAAAATAACGTATAACGTTATATACTATTACAAAATAACGTATAACGTTATATAGCATTACGATATAACGTATAACGTTGTATAGTATTATCATATAACGTATAACGTTATGTAGTACACCGTTACAAGGTATAACGTTATGTAGTACAACGTTACAACGTATAACGCTATATACTATAACGATATAAAGTATAACGTTATATACCATTACGATATAACGTATAACGTTATATACTATTACAAAATAACGTATAAGGTTATATACTACTACAAAATAACGTATAACGTTATATACTATTCCAAAATAACGTATAACGTTATATAGCATTACGATATAACGTATAACGTTGTATACTATTATCATATAACGTATAACGCTATGTAGTATACCGTTACAACGTATAACGTTGTATACTATTACGATATAACGTATAACGTTAGATCCTATTGCTATATAACGTATAACGTCGTATACTATAACGATATAACGCATAACGTTATATACCATAACGACATAACGTATAACGTTATATACTATAACGATATAACGTATAACGTTATATACTATAACGATATAACGTATAACGTTATATACCATTACGATATAACGTATAACGTTGTATAGTATTACGATATAACGAATAAGGTTATGTAGTACACCGTTACAACGCATAACGTTATGTAGAACAACGTTACAACGTATAACGTTATATACTACAACGATATAACGTATAACGTTATATACCATTACGATATAACGTATAACGTTATATACTATTACAAAATAACGTATAACGTTATATACCTTAACGATATAACGTATAACGTTATATACTATAACGATATAACGTATAACGTTATATACTATTACAAAATAACGTATAACGTTCTATACCATTACGGTATAACGTATAAGGTTGTATAGTATTACGATATAACGTATAACGTTATGTAGTACACCGTTACAACGTATAACGTTATGTAGTACAACGTTACAACGTATAACGTTATATACTATAACGATATAACGTATAACGTTGTATACCATTACGATATAACGTGTAACGTTATATACTATTACAAAATAACGTATAACGTTATATAATAATACAAAATAACGTATAACGTTATATAGCATTACGATATAACGTATAACGTTATGTAGTATACCGTTACAACGTATAGCGATATATACTATTACGATATAACGTATAACGTTATATGCTATTACAAAATAACGTATATCGTTCTATACCATTACGATATAACGTATAACGTTGTATACTATTATCATATAACGTATAACGCTATGTAGTATACCGTTACAACGTATAACGTTGTATACTATTACGATATAACGTATAACGTTAGATCCTATTGCTATATAACGTATAACGTCGTATACTATAACGATATAACGCATAACGTTATATACAATAACGACATAACGTATAACGTTATATACTATATCGATATAACGTATAACGTTATATACTATAACGATATAACGTATAACGTTATATACCATTACGATATAACGTATAACGTTGTATAGTATTACGATATAACGAATAAGGTTATGTAGTACACCGTTACAACGCATAACGATATGTAGAACAACGTTACAACGTATAACGTTATATACTATAACGATATAACGTATAACGTTATATACCATTACGATATAACGTATAACGTTATATACTATTACAAAATAACGTATAACGTTATATACCTTAACGATATAACGTATAACGTTATATACTATAACGATATAACGTATAACGTTATATAATATAACGATATAACGTATAACGTTATATACTATTACAAAATAACGTATAACGTTCTATACCATTACGGTATAACGTATAAGGTTGTATAGTATTACGATATAACGTATAACGTTATGTAGTACACCGTTACAACGTATAACGTTATGTAGTACAACGTTACAACGTATAACGTTATATACTATAACGATATAACGTATAACGTTGTATACCATTACGATATAACGTGTAACGTTATATACTATTACAAAATAACGTATAACGTTATATAATAATACAAAATAACGTATAACGTTATATAGCATTACGATATAACGTATAACGTTATGTAGTATACCGTTACAACGTATAGCGATATATACTATTACGATATAACGTATAACGTTATATGCTATTACAAAATAACGTATATCGTTCTATACCATTACGATATAACGTATAACGTTATGTAGTACACCGTTTCAACGTATAACGTTATGTAGAACAACGTTACAACGTATAACGTTATATACTATAACGATATAACGTATAACGTCATATACCAATACGATATAACGTATAACGTTATATACCATTACGATATAACGTATAACGTTATATACTATTACAAAATAACGTATAACGTTATATACCTTAACGATATAACGTAAAACGTTATATACTATAACGATATAACGTATAACGTTATATACCTTAACGATATAGCGTATAACGTTATATACCATTACGATATAACGTATAACGTTATATACTATTACAAAATAACGTATAACGTTATATACCTTAACGATATAACGTATAACGTTATATACTATAACGATATAACGTATAACGTTATATACTATTACGATATAACGTATAACGTTATATACTATTACAAACTAACGTATAACATTACATACTATTACAAACTAACGTATAACGTTATATACTATTACAAAATAACGTATAAAGTTATATACGATTACAAAATAACGTATAACGTTATATAGCATTACGATATAACGTATAACGTTGTATACCATTATCATATAACGTATAACGTTATGTAGAACAACGTTACAACGTATAACGTTATATACTATAACGATATAACGTATAACGTCATATACCATTACGATATAACGTATAACGTTATATACCATTACGATATAACGTATAACGTTATATACTATTACAAAATAACGTATAACGTTATATACCTTAACGATATAACGTAAAACGTTATATACTATAACGATATAACGTATAACGTTATATACCTTAACGATATAACGTATAACGTTATATACCATTACGATATAACGTATAACGTTATATACTATTACAAAATAACGTATAACGTTATATACCTTAACGATATAACGTATAACGTTATATACTATAACGATATAACGTATAACGTTATATAGTATTACAAAATAACGTATAACGTTATATACCTTAACGATATAACGTATAACGTTATATACTATGACGATATAACGTATAACGTTATATACTATTACGATATAACGTATAACGTTATATACTATTACAAACTAACGTATAACATTATATACTATTACAAGCTAACGTATAACGTTATATACTATTACAAAATAACGTATAACGTTATATAGCATTACGATATAACGTATAACGTTGTATACCATTATCATATAACGTATAACGTTATGTAGTACACCGTTACAACGTATAACGTTATATACTATAACGATATAACGTATAACGTTATATACCATTACGATATAACGTATAACGTTATATACCATTACGATAAAACGTATAACGTTATAGACTATTACAAAATAACGTATAACGTTATATACCTTAACGATATAACGTATAACGTTATATACTATAACGATATAACGTATAACGTTATATACTATAGCGATATAACGTCTAACGTTATATAGTATTACAAAATAACGTATAACGTTATATACTATTACAAAATAACGTATAACGTTATATTCCTTAACGATATAACGTATAACGTTATATACTATAACTATATAACGTATAACGTTATATACTATAGCGATATAACGCATAACGTTATATAGTATTACAAAACAACGTATAACGTTATATACTATTACAAAATAACGTATAACGTAATATTCCTTAACGATATAACGTATAACGTTATATACTATAACGATATAACGTATAACGTTATATACTATTACAAAATAACGTATAACGTTATATACTATTACAAAATAACGTATAACGTTATATACTATTACAAAATAACGTATAACGTTATATACCTTAACGATATAACGTATAACGTTATATACTTTAGCGATATAACGTATAACGTTATATAGTATTACAAAATAACGTATAACGTTATATACTATTACAAAATAACGTATAACGTAATATTCCTTAACGATATAACGTATAACGTTATATACTATAACGATATAACGTATAACGTTATATACTATAACGATATAACGTATAACGTTATATACTATAACGATATAACGTACAACGTTATATACTATTACAAAATAACGTATAACGTTATATACCTTAACGATATAACGTATAACGTTATATACTATAACGATATAACGCATAACGTTATATACTATTACAAAATTACGTATAACGTTCTATACCATTACGGTATAACGTATAACGTTGTATAGTATTACGATATAACGTATAACGTTATGTAGTACACCGTTACAACGTATAACGTTATGTAGTACAACGTTACAACGTATAACGTTATATACTATAACGATATAACGCATAACGTTATATACCATTACGATATAACGTGTAACGTTATATACTATTACCAACTAACGTATAACGTTATATAATAATACGAAATAACGTATAACGTTATATAGCATTACGATATAACGTATAACGTTATATACTATTACAAAATAACGTATAACGCTATATACCATTACGATATAACGTGTAACGTTATATACTATTACCAAGTAACGTATAACGTTATATAATATTACAAAATAACGTATAACGTTATATACCTTAACGATATAACGTATAACGTTATATACTATAACGATATAACGTATAACGTTATATATTATAACGATATAACGTATAACGTTATATACCATTACGATATATCGTATAACGTTATATACCATTACGATAAAACGTATAACGTTATAGACTATTACAAAATAACGTATTACGTTATATACCTTAACGATATAACGTATAACGTTATATACTAATACAAAATAACGTATAACGTTATATAATATTACAAAATAACGTATAACGTTATATAGCATTACGAAATAACGTATAACGTTATGTAGTATACCGTTACAACGTATAGCGTCATATACCATTACGGTATAACGTATAAGGTTGTATAGTATTACGATATAACGTATAACGTTATATAATAATACAAAATAACGTATAACGTTATATACCATTACGACATAACGTATAACGTTGTATAGTATTACGATATAACGAATAAGGTTATGTAGTACACCGTTACAACGCATAACGTTATGTAGAACAACGTTACAACGTATAACGTTATATACTATAACGATATAACGTATAACGTTATATACCATTACGATATAACGTATAACGTTATATACTATTACAAAATAACGTATAACGTTATATACCTTAACGATATAACGTATAACGTTATATACTATAACGATATAACGTATAACGTTATA
Source organism: Bombus affinis (assembly GCF_024516045.1). Taxonomy (NCBI): domain Eukaryota; kingdom Metazoa; phylum Arthropoda; class Insecta; order Hymenoptera; family Apidae; genus Bombus; species Bombus affinis. The sequence goes on along the minus strand of NW_026108997.1, from coordinate 112,193 downwards.
TAATATAACGATATAACGTATAACGTTATATACTATTACAAAATAACGTATAACGTTCTATACCATTACGGTATAACGTATAAGGTTGTATAGTATTACGATATAACGTATAACGTTATGTAGTACACCGTTACAACGTATAACGTTATGTAGTACAACGTTACAACGTATAACGTTATATACTATAACGATATAACGTATAACGTTGTATACCATTACGATATAACGTGTAACGTTATATACTATTACAAAATAACGTATAACGTTATATAATAATACAAAATAACGTATAACGTTATATAGCATTACGATATAACGTATAACGTTATGTAGTATACCGTTACAGCGTATAGCGATATATACTATTACGATATAACGTATAACGTTATATGCTATTACAAAATAACGTGTATCGTTCTATACCATTACGATATAACGTATAACGTTATGTAGTACACCGTTTCAACGTATAACGTTATGTAGATCAACGTTACAACGTATAACGTTATATACTATAACGATATAACGTATAACGTCATATACCAATACGATATAACGTATAACGTTATATACCATTACGATATAACGTATAACGTTATATACTATTACAAAATAACGTATAACGTTATATACCTTAACGATATAACGTAAAACGTTATATACTATAACGATATAACGTATAACGTTATATACCTTAACGATATAACGTATAACGTTATATACCATTACGATATAACGTATAACGTTATATACTATTACAAAATAACGTATAACGTTATATACCTTAACGATATAACGTATAACGTTATATACTATAACGATATAACGTATAACGTTATATACTATTACGATATAACGTATAACGTTATATACTATTACAAACTAACGTATAACATTACATACTATTACAAACTAACGTATAACGTTATATACTACTACAAAATAACGTATAACGTTATATACTATTACAAAATAACGTATAACGTTATATAGCATTACGATATAACGTATAACGTTGTATACCATTATCATATAACGTATAACGTTATGTAGAACAACGTTACAACGTATAACGTTATATACTATAACGATATAACGTATAACGTCATATACCATTACGATATAACGTATAACGTTATATACCATTACGATATAACGTATAACGTTATATACTATTACAAAATAACGTATAACGTTAAATACCTTAACGATATAACGTAAAACGTTATATACAATAACGATATAACGTATAACGTTATATACCTTAACGATATAACGTATAACGTTATATACCATTACGATATAACGTATTACGTTATATACCATTACGATATAACGTATAACGTTATATACTATTACAAAATAACGTATAACGTTATATACCTTAACGATATAACGTATAACGTTATATACTATAACGATATAACGTATAACGTTATATAGTATTACAAAATAACGTATAACGTTATATACCTTAACGATATAACGTATAACGTTATATACTATTACAAACTAACGTATAACATTATATACTATTACAAGCTAACGTATAACGTTATATACTATTACAAAATAACGTATAACGTTATATACTATTACAAAATAACGTATAACGTTATATAGCATTACGATATAACGTATAACGTTGTATACCATTATCATATAACGTATAACGTTATGTAGTACACCGTTACAACGTATAACGTTATATACTATAACGATATAACGTATAACGTTATATACCATTACGATATAACGTATAACGTTATATACCATTACGATAAAACGTATAACGTTATAGACTATTACAAAATAACGTATAACGTTATATACCTTAACGATATAACGTATAACGTTATATACTATAACGATATAACGTATAACGTTATATACTATAGCGATATAACGTCTAACGTTATATAGTATTACAAAATAACGTATAACGTTATATACTATTACAAAATAACGTATAACGTTATATTCCTTAACGATATAACGTATAACGTTATATACTATAACGATATAACGTATAACGTTATATACTATAGCGATATAACGTATAACGTTATATAGTATTACAAAATAACGTATAACGTTATATACTATTACAAAATAACGTATAACGTAATATTCCTTAACGATATAACGTATAACGTTATATACTATAACGATATAACGTATAACGTTATATACTATTACAAAATAACGTATAACGTTATATACTATTACAAAATAACGTATAACGTTATATACTATTACAAAATAACGTATAACGTTATATACCTTAACGATATAACGTATAACGTTATATACTATAGCGATATAACGTATAACGTTATATAGTATTACAAAATAACGTATAACGTTATATACTATTACAAAATAACGTATAACGTAATATTCCTTAACGATATAACGAATAACGTTATATACTATAACGATATAACGTATAACGTTATATACTATAACGATATAACGTACAACGTTATATACTATTACAAAATAACGTATAACGTTATATACCTTAACGATATAACGTATAACGTTATAAACTATAACGATATAACGCATAACGTTATATACTATTACAAAATTACGTATAACGTTCTATACCATTACGGTATAACGTATAACGTTGTATAGTATTACGATATAACGTATAACGTTATGTAGTACACCGTTACAACGTATAACGTTATGTAGTACAACGTTACAACGTATAACGTTATATACTATAACGATATAACGCATAACGTTATATACCATTACGATATAACGTGTAACGTTATATACTATTACCAACTAACGTATAACGTTATATAATAATACGAAATAACGTATAACGTTATATAGCATTACGATATAACGTATAACGTTATATACTATAACGATATAACGTATAACGTTATATACTATTACGATATAACGTATAACGTTATATTGTATTACAAAATAACGTATAACGTTATATACTATTACAAAATAACGTATAACGCTATATACCATTACGATATAACGTGTAACGTTATATACTATTACCAAGTAACGTATAACGTTATATAATATTACAAAATAACGTATAACGTTATATACCTTAACGATATAACGTATAAAGTTATATACTATAACGATATAACGTATAACGTTATATACTATAACGATATAACGTATAACGTTATATACCATTACGATATAACGTATAACGTTATATACCATTACGATAAAACGTATAACGTTATATACCATTACGATATAACGTATAACGTTATATACTATTACAAAATAACGTATAACGTTATATACCTTAACGATATAACGTATAACGTTATATACTATAACGATATAACGTATAACGTTATATACTATTACGATATAACGTATAACGTTATATACTATTACAAACTAACGTATAACATTACATACTATTACAAACTAACGTATAACGTTATATACTATTACAAAATAACGTATAACGTTATATACTATTACAAAATAACGTATAACGTTATATAGCATTACGATATATCGTATAACGTTGTATACCATTATCATATAACGTATAACGTTATGTATAACAACGTTACAACGTATAACGTTATATACTATAACGATATAACGTATAACGTCATATACCATTACGATATAACGTATAACGTTATATACCATTACGATATAACGTATAACGTTATATACTATTACAAAATAACGTATAACGTTATATACCTTAACGATATAACGTAAAACGTTATATACTATAACGATATAACGTATAACGTTATATACCTTAACGATATAACGTATAACGTTATATACCATTACGATATAACGTATAACGTTATATACTATTACAAAATAACGTATAACGTTATATACCTTAACGATATAACGTATAACGTTATATACTATAACGATATAACGTATAACGTTATATAGTATTACAAAATAACGTATAACGTTATATACCTTAACGATATAACGTATAACGTTATATACTATGACGATATAACGTATAACGTTATATACTATTACGATATAACGTATAACGTTATATACTATTACAAACTAACGTATAACATTATATACTATTACAAGCTAACGTATAACGTTATATACTATTACAAAATAACGTATAACGTTATATAGCATTACGATATAACGTATAACGTTGTATACCATTATCATATAACGTATAACGTTATGTAGTACACCGTTACAACGTATAACGTTATATACTATAACGATATAACGTATAACGTTATATACCATTACGATATAACGTATAACGTTATATACCATTACGATAAAACGTATAACGTTATAGACTATTACAAAATAACGTATAACGTTATATACCTTAACGATATAACGTATAACGTTATATACTATAACGATATAACGTATAACGTTATATACTATAGCGATATAACGTCTAACGTTATATAGTATTACAAAATAAAGTATAACGTTATATACTATTACAAAATAACGTATAACGTTATATTCCTTAACGATATAACGTATAACGTTATATACTATAACTATATAACGTATAACGTTATATACTATAGCGATATAACGTATAACGTTATATAGTATTACAAAATAACGTATAACGTTATATACTATTACAAAATAACGTATAACGTAATATTCCTTAACGATATAACGTATAACGTTATATACTATAACGATATAACGTATAACGTTATATACTATTACAAAATAACGTATAACGTTATATACTATTACAAAATAACGTATAACGTTATATACTATTACAAAATAACGTATAACGTTATATACCTTAACGATATAACGTATAACGTTATATACTATAGCGATATAACGTATAACGTTATATAGTATTACAAAATAACGTATAACGTTATATACTATTACAAAATAACGTATAACGTAATATTCCTTAACGATATAACGTATAACGTTATATACTATAACGATATAACGTATAACGTTATATACTATAACGATATAACGTATAACGTTATATACTATAACGATATAACGTACAACGTTATATACTATTACAAAATAACGTATAACGTTATATACCTTAACGATATAACGTATAACATTATATACTATAACGATATAACGTATAACGTTATATACCATTACGATATAACGTATAACGTTATATACCATTACGATAAAACGTATAACGTAATAGACTATTACAAAATAACGTATAACGTTATATACCTTAACGATATAACGTATAACGTTATATACTAATACAAAATAACGTATAACGTTATATAATATTACAAAATAACGTATAACGTTATATAGCATTACGAAATAACGTATAACGTTATGTAGTATACCGTTACAACGTATAGCGTCATATACCATTACGGTATAACGTATAAGGTTGTATAGTATTACGATATAACGTATAACGTTATATAATAATACAAAATAACGTATAACGTTATATACCATTACGATATAACGTATAACGTTGTATAGTATTACGATATAACGAATAAGGTTATGTAGTACACCGTTACAACGCATAACGTTATGTAGAACAACGTTACAACGTATAACGTTATATACTATAACGATATAACGTATAACGTTATATACCATTACGATATAACGTATAACGTTATATACTATTACAAAATAACGTATAACGTTATATACCTTAACGATATAACGTATAACGTTATATACTATAACGATATAACGTATAACGTTATATAATATAACGATATAACGTATAACGTTATATGCTATTACAAAATAACGTATAACGTTCTATACCATTACGGTATAACGTATAAGGTTGTATAGTATTACGATATAACGTATAACGTTATGTAGTACACCGTTACAACGTATAACGTTATGTAGTACAACGTTACAACGTATAACGTTATATACTATAACGATATAACGTATAACGTTGTATACCATTACGATATAACGTGTAACGTTATATACTATTACAAAATAACGTATAACGTTATATAATAATACAAAATAACGTATAACGTTATATAGCATTACGATATAACGTATAACGTTATGTAGTATACCGTTACAGCGTATAGCGATATATACTATTACGATATAACGTATAACGTTATATGCTATTACAAAATAACGTGTATCGTTCTATACCATTACGATATAACGTATAACGTTATGTAGTACACCGTTTCAACGTATAACGTTATGTAGATCAACGTTACAACGTATAACGTTATATACTATAACGATATAACGTATAACGTCATATACCAATACGATATAACGTAAAACGTTATATACTATAACGATATAACGTATAACGTTATATACCTTAACGATATAACGTATAACGTTATATACCATTACGATATAACGTATAACGTTATATACCATTACGATATAACGTATAACGTTATATACTATTACAAAATAACGTATAACGTTATATACCTTAACGATATAACGTATAACGTTATATACTATAACGATATAACGTATAACGTTATATACTATTACGATATAACGTATAACGTTATATACTATTACAAACTAACGTATAACATTACATATTATTACAAACTAACGTATAACGTTATATACTACTACAAAATAACGTATAACGTTATATACTATTACAAAATAACGTATAACGTTATATAGCATTACGATATAACGTATAACGTTGTATACCATTATCATATAACGTATAACGTTATGTAGAACAACGTTACAACGTATAACGTTATATACTATAACGATATAACGTATAACGTCATATACCATTACGATATAACGTATAACGTTATATACCATTACGATATAACGTATAACGTTATATACTATTACAAAATAACGTATAACGTTATATACCTTAACGATATAACGTAAAACGTTATATACTATAACGATATAACGTATAACGTTATATACCTTAACGATATAACGTATAACGTTATATACCATTACGATATAACGTATTACGTTATATACCATTACGATATAACGTATAACGTTATATACTATTACAAAATAACGTATAACGTTATATACCTTAACGATATAACGTATAACGTTATATACTATAACGATATAACGTATAACGTTATATAGTATTACAAAATAACGTATAACGTTATATACCTTAACGATATAACGTATAACGTTATATACTATTACAAACTAACGTATAACATTATATACTATTACAAGCTAACGTATAACGTTATATACTATTACAAAATAACGTATAACGTTATATACTATTACAAAATAACGTATAACGTTATATAGCATTACGATATAACGTATAACGTTGTATACCATTATCATATAACGTATAACGTTATGTAGTACACCGTTACAACGTATAACGTTATATACTATAACGATATAACGTATAACGTTATATACCATTACGATATAACGTATAACGTTATATACCATTACGATAAAACGTATAACGTTATAGACTATTACAAAATAACGTATAAGGTTATATACCTTAACGATATAACGTATAACGTTATATACTATAACGATATAACGTATAACGTTATATACTATAGCGATATAACGTCTAACGTTATATAGTATTACAAAATAACGTATAACGTTATATACTATTACAAAATAACGTATAACGTTATATTCCTTAACGATATAACGTATAACGTTATATACTATAACGATATAACGTATAACGTTATATACTATAGCGATATAACGTATAACGTTATATAGTATTACAAAATAACGTATAACGTTATATACTATTACAAAATAACGTATAACGTAATATTCCTTAACGATATAACGTATAACGTTATATACTATAACGATATAACGTATAACGTTATATACTATTACAAAATAACGTATAACGTTATATACTATTACAAAATAACGTATAACGTTATATACTATTACAAAATAACGTATAACGTTATATACCTTAACGATATAACGTATAACGTTATATACTATAGCGATATAACGTATAACGTTATATAGTATTACAAAATAACGTATAACGTTATATACTATTACAAAATAACGTATAACGTAATATTCCTTAACGATATAACGAATAACGTTATATACTATAACGATATAACGTATAACGTTATATACTATAACGATATAACGTACAACGTTATATACTATTACAAAATAACGTATAACGTTATATACCTTAACGATATAACGTATAACGTTATATACTATAACGATATAACGCATAACGTTATATACTATTACAAAATTACGTATAACGTTCTATACCAGTACGGTATAACGTATAACGTTGTATAGTATTACGATATAACGTATAACGTTATGTAGTACACCGTTACAACGTATAACGTTATGTAGTACAACGTTACAACGTATAACGTTATATACTATAACGATATAACGCATAACGTTATATACCATTACGATATAACGTGTAACGTTATATACTATTACCAACTAACGTATAACGTTATATAATAATACGAAATAACGTATAACGTTATATAGCATTACGATATAACGTATAACGTTATATACTATAACGATATAACGTATAATGTTATATACTATTACGATATAACGTATAACGTTATATTGTATTACAAAATAACGTATAACGTTATATACTATTACAAAATAACGTATAACGCTATATACCATTACGATATAACGTGTAACGTTATATACTAATACCAAGTAACGTATAACGTTATATAATATTACAAAATAACGTATAACGTTATATACCTTAACGATATAACGTATAAAGTTATATACTATAACGATATAACGTATAACGTTATATACTATAACGATATAACGTATAACGTTATATACCATTACGATATAACGTATAACGTTATATACCATTACGATAAAACGTATAACGTTATAGACTATTACAAAATAACGTATAACGTTATATACCTTAACGATATAACGTATAACGTTATATACTAATACAAAATAACGTATAACGTTATATAATATTACAAAATAACGTATAACGTTATATAGCATTACGAAATAACGTATAACGTTATGTAGTATACCGTTACAACGTATAGCGTCATATACCATTACGGTATAACGTATAAGGTTGTATAGTATTACGATATAACGTATAACGTTATATAATAATACAAAATAACGTATAACGTTATATAGCATTACGATATAACGTATAACGTTATGTAGTATACCGTTACAACGTATAGCGATATATACTATTACGATATAACGTATAACGTTATATGCTATTACAAAATAACGTATATCGTTCTATACCATTACGATATAACGTATAACGTTATGTAGTACACCGTTACAACGTATAACGTTATGTAGAACAACGTTACAACTTATAACGTTATATACTATAACGATATAACGTATACCGTCATATACCATTACGATATAACGTATAACGTTATATACCATTACGATAAACGTATAACGTTATATACCATTACGATATAACGTATAACGTTATATACTATTACAAAATAACGTATAACGTTATATACCTTAACGATATAACGTATAACGTTATATACTATAACGATATAACGTATAACGTTATATACTATAGCGATATAACGTATAACGTTATATAGTATTACAAAATAACGTATAACGTTATATACTATTACAAAATAACGTATAACGTTATATTCCTTAACGATATAACGTATAACGTTATATACTATAACGATATAACGTATAACGTTATCTACTATAACGATATAACGTATAACGTTATATACCATAACGATATAACGTATAACGTTATATGCTATTACAAAATAACGTATAACGTTATATACTATTACAAAATAACGTATAACGTTATATACTATTACAAAATAACGTATAACGTTATATAGCATTACGATATAACGTATAACGTTGTATACCATTATCATATAACGTATAACGTTATGTAGTACACCGTTACAACGTATAACGTTATATACTATAACGATATAACGTATAACGTTATATACCATTACGATATAACGTATAACGTTATATACCATTACGATATAACGTATAACGTTATATACTATTGCAAAATAACGTATAACGTTATATACCTTAACGATATAACGTATAACGTTATATACTATAGCGATATAACGTATAACGTTATATAGTATTACAAAATAACGTATAACGTTATATACTATTACAAAATAACGTATAACGTAATATTCCTTAACGATATAACGTATAACGTTATATACTATTACGAAATAACGTATAACGTTATATACTATTACAAAATAACGTATAACGTTATATAGCATTACGATATAACGTATAACGTTGTATACCATTATCATATAACGTATAACGTTATGTAGTACACCGTTACAACGTATAACGTTATGTAGAGCAACGTTACAACGTATAACGTTATATACTATAACGATATAACGCATAACGTTATATACTATTACAAAATTACGTATAACGTTCTATACCATTACGGTATAACGTATAACGTTGTATAGTATTACGATATAACGTATAACGTTATGTAGTACACCGTTACAACGTATAACGTTATGTAGTACAACGTTACAACGTATAACGTTATATACTATAACGATATAACGCATAACGTTATATACCATTACGATATAACGTGTAACGTTATATACTATTACCAACTAACGTATAACGTTATATAATATTACGAAATAACGTATAACGTTATATACTATTACAAAATAACGTATAACGTTATATACCTTAACGATATAACGTATAACGTTATATACTATAACGATATAACGTATAACGTTATATAGTATTACAAAATAACGTATAACGTTATATACCTTAACGATATAACGTATAACGTTATATACTATAACGATATAACGTATAACGTTATATACCATAGCGATATAACGTATAACGTTATATAGTATTACAAAATAACGTATAACGTTATATACTATTACAAAATAACGTATAACGTTATATTCCTTAACGATATAACGTATAACGTTATATACTATAACGATATAACGTATAACGTTATATACTATAACGATATAACGTATAACGTTATATACTACTACAAATTAACGTATAACGTTATACACTATTACGAAATAACGTATAACGTTATATACTATTACAAAATAACGTATAACGTTATATAGCATTACGATATAACGTATAACGTTGTATACCATTATCATATAACGTATAACGTTATGTAGTACACCGTTACAACGCATAACGTTATGTAGAGCAACGTTACAACGTATAACGTTATATACTATAACGATATAACGCATAACGTTATATACTATTACAAAATTACGTATAACGTTCTATACCATTACGGTATAACGTATAAAGTTGTATAGTATTACGATATAACGTATAACGTTATGTAGTACACCGTTACAACGTATAACGTTATGTAGTACAAACGTTACAACGTATAACGTTATATAATATAACGATATAACGCATAACGTTATATACCATTACGATATAACGTGTAACGTTATATACTATTACCAACTAACGTATAACGTTATATAATATTACGAAATAACGTATAACGTTATATAGCATTACGATATAACGTATAGCGTTCTATACCATTACGATATAACGTATAACGTTGTACAGTATTACGATATAACGTATAACGTTATGTAGTACACCGTTAGAACGTATAACGTTATGTAGAACAACGTTACAACGTATAACGTTATATACTATAACGATATAGCGTATAACGTTATATACCATTACGATATAACGTATAACGTTATATATCATTACGATATAACGTATAACGTTATATACTATTACAAAATAACGTATAACGTTATATACCTTAACGATATAACGTATAACGTTATATACTATTACAAAATAACGTATAACGTTATATACCTTAACGATATAACGTATAACGTTATATACTATAACGATATAACGTATAACGTTATATACTATTACGATATAACGTATAACGTTATATAGTATTACAAAATAACGTGTAACGTTATATACTATTACAAAATAACGTATAACGTTATATTCCTTAACGATATAACGTATAACGTTATATACTATAACGATATAACGTATAACGTTATGTACCTTAACGATATAACGTATAACGTTATATACTATAACGATATAACGTATAACGTTATATACTATAGCGATATAACGTATAACGTTATATAGTATTACAAAATAACGTATAACTTTATATAACTTAACGATATAACGTATAACGTTATATACTATAACGATATAACGTATAACGTTATATACTATTACGATATAACGAATAACGTTGTATACTATTACGATATAACGTATAACGTTATGTAGTACACCGTTACAACGTAGAACGTTATATACTATAACGATATAACGTATAACGTTATATACCATTACGATATAACGTATAACGTTATATACCATTACGATATAACGTATAACGTTATATACTATTACAAAATAACGTATAACGATATATACCTTAACGATATAACGTATAACGTTATATACTATAACGATATAACGTATAAAGTTATATACTATAACGATATAACGTATAACGTTATATACTATAACGATATAACGTATAACGTTATATACTATTACGATATAACGTATAACGTTATATAGTATTACAAAATAACGTGTAACGTTATATACTATTACAAAATAACGTATAACGTTATATTCCTTAACGATATAACGTATAACGTTATATACTATAACGATATAACGTATAACGTTATGTACCTTAACGATATAACGTATAACGTTATATACTATAACGATATAACGTATAACGTTATATACTATAGCGATATAACGTATAACGTTATATAGTATTACAAAATAACGTATAACGTTATATACCTTAACGATATAACGTATAACGTTATATACTATAACGATATAACGTATAACGTTCTATACCATTACGGTATAATGTATAACGTTGTATAGTATTACGATATAACGTATAACGTTATGTAGTACACCGTTACAACGTATAACGTTATGTAGTACAACGTTACAACGTAGAACGTTATATACTATAACGATATAACGTATAACGTTATATACCATTACGATATAACGTATAACGTTATATACCATTACGATATAACGTATAACGTTATATACTATTACAAAATAACGTATAACGTTATATACCTTAACGATATAACGTATAACGTTATATACTATAACGATATAACGTATAAAGTTATATACTATAACGATATAACGTATAACGATAGATACCATTACGATATAACGTATAACGTTATATACCATTACGATATAACGTATAACGTTATATACTATTACAAAATAACGTATAACGTTATATACCTTAACGATATAACGTATAACGTTATATACTATAACGATATAACGTATAACGTTATATACTATAACGATATAACGTATGACGTTATATAGTATTACAAAATGACGTATAACGTTATATACTGTTACAAAATTACGTATAACGTCCTATACCATTACGGTATAACGTATAACGTTGTATAGTATTACCATATAACGTATAACGTTATGTAGTACACCGTTACAACGTATAACGTTATGTAGAACAACGTTACAACGTATAACGTTATATACTATAACGATATAACGCATAACGTTATATACTATTACAAAATTACGTATAACGTTCTATACCATTACGGTATAACGTATAACGTTGTATAGTATTACGATATAACGTATAACGTTATGTAGTACACCGTTACAACGTATAACGTTATGTAGTACAACGTTACAACGTATAACGTTATATACTATAACGATATAACGCATAACGTTATATACCATTACGATATAACGTGTAACGTTATATACTATTACCAACTAACATATAACGTTATATAATATTACAAAATAACGTATAACGTTATATAGCATTACGATATAACGTATAACGTTATGTAGTACACCGTTACAACGTATAACGTTATGTAGAACAACGTTACAACGTATAACGATATATACTATAACGATATAACGTATAACGTTATATACTATTACAAAATAACGTATAACGTTATATACCTTAACGATATAACGTATAACGTTATATACTATAACGATATAACGTATAACGTTATGTACCTTAACGATATAACGTATAACGTTATATACAATAACGATATAACGTATAACGTTCTATACCATAGCGATATAACGTATAACGTTATATAGTATTACAAAATAACGTATAACGTTATATACTATTACAAAATAACGTATAACGTTATATTCCTTAACGATATAACGTATAACGTTATATACTATAACGATATAACGTATAACGTTATATACTATAACGATATAACGTATAACGTTATATACTATTACAAATTAACGTATAACGTTATATACTATTACGAAATAACGTATAACGTTATATACTATTACAAAATAACGTATAACGTTATATAGCATTACGATATAACGTATAACGTTGTATACCATTATCATATAACGTATAACGTTATGTAGTACACCGTTACAACGTATAACGTTATGTAGAGCAACGTTACAACGTATAACGTTATATACTATAACGATATAACGCATAACGTTATATACTATTACAAAATTACGTATAACGTTCTATACCATTACGGTATAACGTATAAAGTTGTATAGTATTACGATATAACGTATAACGTTATGTAGTACACCGTTACAACGTATAACGATATGTAGTACAAACGTTACAACGTATAACGTTATATACTATAACGATATAACGCATAACGTTATATACCATTACGATATAACGTGTAACGTTATATACTATTACAAAATAACGTATAACGTTATATACCTTAACGATATAACGTATAACGTTATATACTATAACGATATAACGTATAAAGTTATATACTATAACGATATAACGTATAACGATAGATACCATTACGATATAACGTATAACGTTATATACCATTACGATATAACGTATAACGTTATATACCATTACGATATAACGTATAACGTTATATACCATTACGATATAACGTATAACGTTATATACTATTACAAAATAACGTATAACGTTATATACCTTAACGATATAACGTATAACGTTATATACTATAACGATATAACGTATAACGTTATATACTATAACGATATAACGTATAACGTTATATACTATTACAAATTAACGTATAACGTTATATACTATTACGAAATAACGTATAACGTTATATACTATTACAAAATAACGTATAACGTTATATAGCATTACGATATAACGTATAACGTTGTATACCATTATCATATAACGTATAACGTTATGTAGTACACCGTTACAACGTATAACGTTATGTAGAGCAACGTTACAACGTATAACGTTATATACTATAACGATATAACGCATAACGTTATATACTATTACAAAATTACGTATAACGTTCTATACCATTACGGTATAACGTATAAAGTTGTATAGTATTACGATATAACGTATAACGTTATGTAGTACACCGTTACAACGTATAACGATATGTAGAACAAACGTTACAACGTATAACGTTGTATACTATAACGATATAACGCATAACGTTATATACCATTACGATATAACGTGTAACGTTATATACTATTACAAAATAACGTATAACGTTATATACCTTAACGATATAACGTATAACGTTATATACTATAACGATATAACGTATAAAGTTATATACTATAACGATATAACGTATAACGATAGATACCATTACGATATAACGTATAACGTTATATACCATTACGATATAACGTATAACGTTATATACCATTACGATATAACGTATAACGTTATATACCATTACGATATAACGTATAACGTTATATACCATTACGATATAACGTATAACGTTATATACTATTACAAAATAACGTATAACGTTATATACCTTAACGATATAACGTATAACGTTATATACTATAACGATATAACGTATAACGTTATATACCTTAACGATATAACGTATAACGTTATATACTATAACGATATAACGTATAACGTTATATACTATTACGATATAACGTATAACGTTGTATAGTATTACAAAATAACGTATAACGTTATATACTATTACAAAATAACGTATAACGTTATATTCCATAACGATATAACGTATAACGTTATATACTATTACAAAATAACGTATAACGTAATATTCCTTAACGATATAACGTATAACGTTATATACTATAACGATATAACGTATTACGCTATGTACTATAACGATATAAAGTATAACGTTATATACCATTACGATATAACGTATAACGTTATATACTATTACAAAATAACGTATAACGTTATATACCTTAACGATATAACGTATAACGTTATATACTATAACGATATAACGTATAACGTTATATACTATAACGATATAACGTATAACGTTATATACTATAACGATATAACGTATGACGTTATATAGTATTACAAAATAACGTATAACGTTATATACTATTACAAAATTACGTATAACGTCCTATACCATTACGGTATAACGTATAACGTTGTATAGTATTACCATATAACGTATAACGTTATGTAGTACACCGTTACAACGTATAACGTTATGTAGAACAACGTTACAACGTATAACGTTATATACTATAACGATATAACGCATAACGTTATATACTATTACAAAATTACGTATAACGTTCTATACCATTACGGTATAACGTATAACGTTGTATAGTATTACGATATAACGTATAACGTTATGTAGTACACCGTTACAACGTATAACGTTATGTAGTACAACGTTACAACGTATAACGTTATATACTATAACGATATAACGCATAACGTTATATACCATTACGATATAACGTGTAACGTTATATACTATTACCAACTAACATATAACGTTATATAATATTACAAAATAACGTATAACGTTATATAGCATTACGATATAACGTAAAACGTTATGTAGTACACCGTTACAACGTATAACGTTATGTAGAACAACGTTACAACGTATAACGATATATACTATAACGATATAACGTATAACGTTATATACTATTACAAAATAACGTATAACGTTATATACCTTAACGATATAACGTATAACGTTATATACTATAACGATATAACGTATAACGTTATGTACCTTAACGATATAACGTATAACGTTATATACAATAACGATATAACGTATAACGTTCTATACCATAGCGATATAACGTATAACGTTATATAGTATTACAAAATAACGTATAACGTTATATACTATTACAAAATAACGTATAACGTTATATTCCTTAACGATATAACGTATAACGTTATATACTATAACGATATAACGTATAACGTTATATACTATAACGATATAACGTATAACGTTATATACTATTACAAATTAACGTATAACGTTATATACTATTACGAAATAACGTATAACGTTATATACTATTACAAAATAACGTATAACGTTATATAGCATTACGATATAACGTATAACGTTGTATACCATTATCATATAACGTATAACGTTATGTAGTACACCGTTACAACGTATAACGTTATGTAGAGCAACGTTACAACGTATAACGTTATATACTATAACGATATAACGCATAACGTTATATACTATTACAAAATTACGTATAACGTTCTATACCATTACGGTATAACGTATAAAGTTGTATAGTATTACGATATAACGTATAACGTTATGTAGTACACCGTTACAACGTATAACGATATGTAGTACAAACGTTACAACGTATAACGTTATATACTATAACGATATAACGCATAACGTTATATACCATTACGATATAACGTGTAACGTTATATACTATTACAAAATAACGTATAACGTTATATACCTTAACGATATAACGTATAACGTTATATACTATAACGATATAACGTATAAAGTTATATACTATAACGATATAACGTATAACGATAGATACCATTACGATATAACGTATAACGTTATGTACCATTACGATATAACGTATAACGTTATATACCATTACGATATAACGTATAACGTTATATACCATTACGATATAACGTATAACGTTATATACTATTACAAAATAACGTATAACGTTATATACCTTAACGATATAACGTATGACGTTATATACTATAACGATATAACGTATAACGTTATATACTATTACGATATAACGTATAACGTTGTATAGTATTACAAAATAACGTATAACGTTATATACTATTACAAAATAACGTATAACGTTATATTCCTTAACGATATAACGTATAACGTTATATACTATTACAAAATAACGTATAACGTAATATTCCTTAACGATATAACGTATAACGTTATATACTATAACGATATAACGTATTACGCTATGTACTATAACGATATAAAGTATAACGTTATATACCTTAACGATATAACGTATAACGTTATATACTATTACAAAATAACGTATAACGTTATATACCTTAACGATATAACGTATAACGTTATATACTACAACGATATAACGTATAACGTTATATACTATAGCGATATAACGTATAACGTTATATAGTATTACAAAATAACGTATAACGTTATATACTATTACAAAATAACGTATAACGTTATATTCCTTAACGATATAACGTATAACGTTATATACTATAACGATATAACGTATAACGTTATATACCTTAACGATATAACGTATAACGTTATATACTATAACGATATAACGTATAACGTTATATACTATAGCGATATAACGTATACCGTTATATACTATTACAAAATAACGTATAACGTTATATACTATTACAAAATAACGTATAACGTTATATTCCTTCACGATATAACGTATAACGTTATATACTATAACGATATAACGTATAACGTTATATACTATAACGATATAACGTATAACGTTATATACTATTACAAAATAACGTATAACGTTATATACTATTACAAAATAACGTATAACGTTATATACTATTACAAAATAACGTATAACGCTATATAGCATTACGATATAACGTATAACGTTGTATACCATTATCATATAACGTATAACGTTATGTAGTACACCGTTACAACGTATAACGTTATGTAGAGCAACGTTACAACGTATAACGTTATATAATACTACGATATAACGTATAACGTTATATACTATAACGATATAACGTATAACGTTATATGCCATTACGATATAACGTATAACGTTATATACCATTACGATATAACGTATAACATTATATACTATTACAAAATAACGTATAACGTTATATACCTTAACGATATAACGTATAACGTTATATACTATAACGATATAACGTATAACGTTATATACCATTACGATATAACGTATAACGTTATATACTATTACAAAATAACGTATAACGTTATATAGCATTACGATATAACGTATAACGTTGTATACCATTATCATATAACGTATAACGTTATGTAGTACACCGTTACAACGTATAACGTTATGTAGAGCAACGTTTCAACGTATAACGTTATATACTATAACGATATAACGCATAACGTTATATACTATTACAAAATTACGTATAACGTTCTATACCATTACGGTATAACGTATAACGTTGTATAGTATTACGATATAACGTATAACGTTATGTAGTACACCGTTACAACGTATAACGTTATGTAGTACAACGTTACAACGTATAACGTTATATACTATAACGATATAACGCATAACGTTATATACCATTACGATATAACGTTTAACGTTATATACTATTACCAACTAACGTATAACGTTATATAATATTACGAAATAACGTATAACGTTATATAGCATTACGATATAACGTATAACGTTCTATACCATTACGATATAACGTATAACGTCATATACCATTACGATATAACGTATAACGTTATATACCATTACGATATAACGTATAACGTTATATACTATTACAAAATAACGTATAACGTTATATACCTTAACGATATAACGTATAACGTTATATACTATAACGATATAACGTATAACGTTATATACTATTACAAAATAACGTATAACGTTATATAGTATTACAAAATAACGTATAACGTTTTATACTATTACAAAATAACGTATAACGTTATATAGCATTCCGATATAACGTATAACGTTGTATACCATTATCATATAACGTATAACGTTATGTAGTACACCGTTACAACGTATAACGTTATATACTATAACGATATAACGTATAACGTTATATACCATTACGATATAACGTATAACGTTATATACCATTACGATATAACGTATAACGTTATATACTATTACAAAATAACGTATAACGTTATATTCCTTAACGATATAACGTATAACGTTATATACTATAACGATATAACGCATAACGTTATATACTATTACAAAATTACGTATAACGTTCTATACCATTACGGTATAACGTATAACGTTGTATAGTATTACGATATAACGTATAACGTTATGTAGTACACCGTTACAACGTATAACGTTATGTAGTACAACGTTACAACGTATAACGTTATATACTATAACGATATAACGCATAACGTTATATACCATTACGATATAACGTGTAACGTTATATACTATTACCAACTAACGTATAACGTTATATAATATTACAAAATAACGTATAACGTTATATAGCATTACGATATAACGTATAACGTTATGTAGTACACCGTTACAACGTATAACTTTATGTAGAACAACGTTACAACGTATAACGTTATATACTATAACGATATAACGTATATCGTTATATACTATAACGATATAACGTATAACGTTATATACCATTACGATATAACGTATAACACTATATACTATTACAAAATAACGTAAAACGTTATATACTATTACAAAATAACGTATAACGTTATATGCTGTTACAAAATAACGTATAACGTTATATACTATTACAAAATAACGTATAACGTTATATACTATTACAAAATAACGTATAACGTTATATAGCATTACGATATAACGTATAACGTTGTATACCATTATCATATAACGTATAACGTTCTGTAGTACACCGTTACAACGTATAACGTTATATACTATAACGTTATAACGTATAACGTTATATACCATTACGATATAACGTATAACGTTATATAGCATTACGATATAACGTATAACGTTGTATAGTATTACGATATAACGTATAAGGTTATGTAGTACACCGTTACAACGTATAACGTTATGTAGTACAACGTTACAACGTATAACGTTATATACTATAACGATATAACGTATAACGTTATATACCATTACGATATAACGTATAACGTTATATACCTTAACGATATAACGTATAACGTTATATACTATAACGATATAACGTATAACGTCATATACCATTACCATATAACGTATAACGTTATATACCATTACGATATAACGTATAACGTTATATACTATAACGATATAACGTATAACGTTATATACTATTACAAAATAACGTATAACGTTATATAGTATTACAAAATAACGTATAACGTTTTATACTATTACAAAATAACGTATAACGTTATATAGCATTACGATATAACGTATAACGTTGTATACCATTATCATATAACGTATAACGTTATGTAGTACACCGTTACAACGTATAACGTTATATACTATAACGATATAACGTATAACGTTATATACCATTACGATATAACGTATAACGTTATATACCATTACGATATAACGTATAACGTTATATACTATTACAAAATAACGTATAACGTTATATTCCTTAACGATATAACGTATAACGTTATATACTATAACGATATAACGCATAACGTTATATACTATTACAAAATTACGTATAACGTTCTATACCATTACGGTATAACGTATAACGTTGTATAGTATTACGATATAACGTATAACGTTATGTAGTACACCGTTACAACGTATAACGTTATGTAGTACAACGTTACAACGTATAACGTTATATACTATAACGATATAACGCATAACGTTATATACCATTACGATATAACGTGTAACGTTATATACTATTACCAACTAACGTATAACGTTATATAATATTACAAAATAACGTATAACGTTATATAGCATTACGATATAACGTATAACGTTATGTAGTACACCGTTACAACGTATAACTTTATGTAGAACAACGTTACAACGTATAACGTTATATACTATAACGATATAACGTATATCGTTATATACTATAACGATATAACGTATAACGTTATATACCATTACGATATAACGTATAACACTATATACTATTACAAAATAACGTAAAACGTTATATACTATTACAAAATAACGTATAACGTTATATGCTATTACAAAATAACGTATAACGTTATATACTATTACAAAATAACGTATAACGTTATATACTATTACAAAATAACGTATAACGTTATATAGCATTACGATATAACGTATAACGTTGTATACCATTATCATATAACGTATAACGTTCTGTAGTACACCGTTACAACGTATAACGTTATATACTATAACGTTATAACGTATAACGTTATATACCATTACGATATAACGTATAACGTTATATAGCATTACGATATAACGTATAACGTTGTATAGTATTACGATATAACGTATAAGGTTATGTAGTACACCGTTACAACGTACAACGTTATGTAGTACAACGTTACAACGTATAACGTTATATACTATAACGATATAACGTATAACGTTATATACCATTACGATATAACGTATAACGTTATATACCTTAACGATATAACGTATAACGTTATATACTATAACGATATAACGTATAACGTCATATACCATTACGATATAACGTATAACGTTATATACCATTACGATATAACGTATAACGTTATATACTATTACAAAATAACGTATAACGTTATATACCTTAACGATATAACGTATAACGTTATATACTATAACGATATAACGTATAACGTTATATACTATAGCGATATAACGTATAACGTTATATACTATAACGATATAACGTATAACGTTATATACCTTAACGATATAACGTATAACGTTATATACCATTACGATATAACGTATAACGTTATATACTATTACAAAATAACGTATAACGTTATATACCTTAACGATATAACGTATAACGTTATATACTATAACGATATAACGTACAACGTTATATACTATAGCGATATAACGTATAACGATATATAGTTTTACAAAATAACGTATAACGTTATATACTATTACAAAATAACGTATAACGTTATATTCCTTAACGATATAACGTATAACGTTATATACCTTAACGATATAACGTATAACGTTATATACTATAACGATATAACGTATAACGTTATATACTATAGCGATATAACGTATACCGTTATATAGTATTACAAAATAACGTATAACGTTATATACTATTACAAAATAACGTATAACGTTATATACTATAACGATATAACGTATAACGTTATATACTATAACGATATAACGTATAACGTTATATACTATAACGATATAACGTATAACGTTATATACTAATACAAAATAACGTATAACGTTATATACTATAACGATATAACGTATGACCTTATATACTATTACACAATAACGTATAACGTTATATACTATTACAAAATTACGTATAACGTTCTATACCATTACGGTATAACGTATAACGTTGTATAGCATTACGATATAACGTATAACGTTATGTAGTACAACGTTACAACGTATAACATTATATACTATAACGATATAACGCATAACGTTATATACTATTACAAAATAACGTATAACGTTATATACCTTAACGATATAACGTATAACGTTATATACTATAACGATATAACGCATAACGTTATATACTATTACAAAATAACGTATAACGTTATATACCTTAACGATATAACGTATAACGTTATATACTATAACGATATAACGCATAACGTTATATACTATTACAAAATTACGTATAACGTTCTATACCATTACGGTATAACGTATAACGTTGTATAGTATTACGATATAACGTATAACGTTATGTAGTACACCGTTACAACATATAACGTTATGTAGTACAACGTTACAACGTATAACGTTATATACTATAACGATATAACGCATAACGTTATATACTATTACAAAATAACGTATAACGTTATATAGCATTACGATATAACGTATAACGTTATATACTATAACGATATAACGTATAACGTTATATAGCATTACGAGATAACGTATAACGTTATGTAGTACACCGCTACAAAGTATAACTTTATGTAGAACAACGTTACAACGTATAACGTTATATACTATAACGATATAACGTATAACGTTATATACTATAACGATATAACGTATAATGTTATATACCATTACGATATAACGTATAACGTTATATACTATTACAAAATAACGTAAAACGTTATATACTATTACAAAATAACGTATAACGTTATATACTATTACAAAATAACGTATAACGTTATATACTCTTACAAAATAACGTATAACGTTATATACTATTACAAAATAACGTATAACGTTATATAGCATTACGATATAACGTATAACGTTATATACTATAACGATATAACGTATAACGTTATATACTATAACGATATAACGTATAATGTTATATACCATTACGATATAACGTATAACGTTATATACTATTACAAAATAACGTAAAACGTTATATACTATTACAAAATAACGTATAACGTTATATACTATTACAAAATAACGTAAAACGTTATATACTATTACAAAATAACGTATAACGTTATATACTATTACAAAATAACGTATAACGTTATATACTATTACAAAATAACGTATAACGTTATATACTATTACAAAATAACGTATAACGTTATATACCTTAACGATATAACGTATAACGTTATATACTATAACGATATAACGTATAACGTTATATAGCATTACGATATAACGTATATCGTTGTATACCATTATCATATAACGTATAACGTTCTGTAGTACACCGTTACAACGTATAACGTTATATACTATAACGTTATAACGTATAACGTTATATACCATTACGATATAACGTATAACGTTATATAGCATTACGATATAACGTATAACGTTGTATAGTATTACGATATAACGTATAAGGTTATGTAGTACACCGTTACAACGTATAACGTTATGTAGTACACCGTTACAACGTATAACGTTATATACTATAACGATATAACGTATAACGTTATATACCATTACGATATAACGTATAACGTTATATACTATTACAAAATAACGTATAACGTTATATACCTTAACGATATAACGTATAACGTTATATACTATAACGATATAACGTATAACGTCATATACCATTACGATATAACGTATAACGTTATATACCATTACGATATAACGTATAACGTTATATACTATTACAAAATAACGTATAACGTTATATACCTTAACGATATAACGTATAACGTTATATACTATAACGATATAACGTAAAACGTTATATACTATAGCGATATAACGTATAACGTCATATACTATAACGATATAACGTATAACGTTATATACCTTAACGATATAACGTATAACGTTATATAACATTGCGATATAACGTATAACGTTATATACTATTACAAAATAACGTATAACGTTATATACCTTAACGATATAACGTATAACGTTATATACTATAACGATATAACGTACAACGTTATATACTATAGCGATATAACGTATAACGATATATAGTATTACAAAATAACGTATAACGTTATATACTATTACAAAATAACGTATAACGTTATATTCCTTAACGATATAACGTATAACGTTATATACTATAACGATATAACGTATAACGTTATATACCTTAACGATATAACGTATAACGTTATATACTATAACGATATAACGTATAACGTTATATACTATAGCGATATAACGTATAACGTCATATACCATTACGATATAACGTATAACGTTATATACCATTACGATATAACGTATAACGTTATATACTATTACAAAATAACGTATAACGTTATATACCTTAACGATATAACGTATAACGTTATATACTATAACGATATAACGTATAACGTTATATACTATAGCGATATAACGTATAACGTCATATACTATAACGATATAACGTATAACGTTATATACCTTAACGATATAACGTATAACGTTATATACCATTGCGATACAACGTATAACGTTATATACTATTACAAAATAACGTATAACGTTATATTCCTTAACGATATAACGTATAACGTTATATACTATAACGATATAACGTATAACGTTATATACTATAACGATATAACGTATGACGTTATATACTATTACAAAATAACGTATAACGTTATATACTATTACAAAATTACGTATAACGTTCTATACCATTACGGTATAACGTATAACGTTGTATAGCATTACGATATAACGTATAACGTTATGTAGTACAACGTCACAACGTATAACGTTATATACTATAACGATATAACGCATAACGTTATATACTATTACAAAATTACGTATAACGTTCTATACCCTTACGGTATAACGTATAACGTTGTATAGTATTACGATATAACGTATAACGTTATGTAGTACACCGTTACAACGTATAACTTTATGTAGAACAACGTTACAACGTATAACGTTATATACTATAACGATATAACGTATAACGTTATATACTATAACGATATAACGTATAACGTTACATACCATTACGATATAACGTATAACGTTATATACTATTACAAAATAACGTAAAACGTTATATACTATTACAAAATAACGTATAACGTTATATACTATTACAAAATAACATATAACGTTATATACTTTTACAAAATAACGTATAACGTTATATATTATTACAAAATAACGTATAACGTTATATACCTTAACGATATAACGTATAACGTTATATACTATAACGCTATAACGTATAACGTTATATAGCATTACGATATAACGTATAACGTTGTATACCATTATCATATAACGTATAACGTTCTGTAGTACACCGTTACAACGTATAACGTTATATACTATAACGTTATAACGTATAACGTTATATACCATTACGATATAACGTATAACGTTATATAGCATTACGATATAACGTATAACGTTGTATAGTATTACGATATAACGTATAACGTTATATACTATTACAAAATAACGTATAACGTTATATACCTTAACGATATAACGTATAACGTTATATACTATGACGATATAACGTATAACGTCATATACCATTACGATATAACGTCTAACGTTATATACCATTACGATATAACGTATAACGTTATATACTATTACAAAATAACGTATAACGTTATATACCTCAACGATATAACGTATAACGTTATATACTATAACGATATAACGTATAACGTTATATACTATAGCGATATAACGTATAACGTCATATACTATAACGATATAACGTATAACGTTATATACCTTAACGATATAACGTATAACGTTATATACCATTGCGATATAACGTATAACGTTATATACTATTACAAAATAACGTATAACGTTATATACCTTAACGATATAACGTATAACGTTATATACTATAACGATATAACGTATAACGTTATATACTATAGCGATATAACGTATAACGTTATATAGTATTACAAAATAACGTATAACGTTATATACTATTACAAAATAGCGTATAACGTTATATTCCTTCTCGATATAACGTATAACGTTATATACTATAACGATATAACGTATAACGTTATATAGTATTACAAAATAACGTATACCGTTATATACTATTACAAAATAACGTATAACGTTATATACTATTACAAAATAACGTATAACGTTATATACCATTACGATATAACGTATAACGTTATATACTATTACAAAATAACGTATAACGTTATATACCTTAACGATATAACGTATAACGTTATATACTATAACGATATAACGCATAACGTTATATACTATTACAAAATTACGTATAACGTTCTATACCATTACGGTATAACGTATAACGTTGTATAGTATTACGATATAACGTATAACGTTATGTGGGTACACCGTTACAACGTATAACGTTATGTAGTACAACGTTACAACCTATAACGTTATATACTATAACGATATAACGCATAACGTTATATACCATTACGATATAACGTGTAACGTTATATACTATTGCCAACTAACGTATAACGTTATATAATATTACGAAATAACGTATAACGTTATATAGCATTACGATATAACGTATAACGTTCTATACCATTACGATATAACGTATAACGTTATATACTATAACGATATAACGTATAACGTTATATACCATTACGATATAACGTATAACGTTATATACCATTACGATATAACGTATAACGTTATATACTATTACAAAATAACGTATAACGTTATATACTGTTACAAAATAACGTATAACGTTATATACTATTACAAAATAACGCATAACGTTATATAGCATTACGATATAACGTATAACGTTGTATACCATTATCATATAACGTATAACGTTATGTAGTACACCGTTACAACGTATAACGTTATATACTATAACGATATAACGTATAACGTTATATACCATTACGATATAACGTATAACGTTATATACCATTACGATATAACGTATAACGTTATATACTATTACAAAATAACGTATAACGTTATATGCCTTAACGATATAACGTATAACGTTATATACTATAACGATATAACGTATAACGTTATATACTATAGCGATATAACGTATAACGTTATATAGTATTACAAAATAACGTATAACGTTATATACTATTACAAAATAACGTATAACGTTATATTCCTTCACGATATAACGTATAACGTTATATACTATAACGATATAACGTATAACGTTATATACTATTACAAAATAACGTATAACGTTATATACTATTACAAAATAACGTATAACGTTATATACTATTACAAAATAACGTATAACGTTATATAGCATTACGATATAACGTATAACGTTGTATACTATAGCGATATAACGTATAACGTTATATAGTATTACAAAATAACGTATAACGTTATATACTATTACAAAATAACGTATAACGTTATATTCCTTCACGATATAACGTATAACGTTATATACTATAACGATATAACGTATAACGTTATATACCATTACGATATAACGTATAACGTTATATACCATTACGACATAACGTATAACGTTATATACTATTACAAAATAACGTATAACGTTATATGCCTTAACGATATAACGTATAACGTTATATACTATAACGATATAACGTATAACGTTATATACTATAGCGATATAACGTATAACGTTATATAGTATTACAAAATAACGTATAACGTTATATACTATTACAAAATAACGTATAACGTTATATTCCTTCACGATATAACGTATAACGTTATATACTATAACGATATAACGTATAACGTTATATACTATAGCGATATAACGTATAACGTCATATACTATAACGATATAACGTATAACGTTATATACCTTAACGATATAACGTATAACGTTATATACCATTGCGATATAACGTATAACGTTATATACTATTACAAAATAACGTATAACGTTATATTCCTTAACGATATAACGTATAACGTTATATACTATAACGATATAACGTATAACGTTATATACTATAACGATATAACGTATGACGTTATATACTATTACAAAATAACGTATAACGTTATATACTATTACAAAATTACGTATAACTTTCTATACCATTACGGTATAACGTATAACGTTGTATAGCATTACGATATAACGTATAACGTTATGTAGTACAACGTCACAACGTATAACGTTATATACTATAACGATATAACGCATAACGTTATATACTATTACAAAATTACGTATAACGTTCTATACCCTTACGGTATAACGTATAACGTTGTATAGTATTACGATATAACGTATAACGTTATGTAGTACACCGTTACAACGTATAACGTTATGTAGTACAACGTTACAACGTATAACGTTATATAGCATTACGATATAACGTATAACGTTATGTAGTACACCGTTACAACGTATAACTTTATGTAGAACAACGTTACAACGTATAACGTTATATACTATAACGATATAACGTATAACGTTATATACTATAACGATATAACGTATAACGTTACATACCATTACGATATAACGTATAACGTTATATACTATTACAAAATAACGTAAAACGTTATATACTATTACAAAATAACGTATAACGTTATATACTATTACAAAATAACATATAACGTTATATACTTTTACAAAATAACGTATAACGTTATATATTATTACAAAATAACGTATAACGTTATATACCTTAACGATATAACGTATAACGTTATATACTATAACGATATAACGTATAACGTTATATAGCATTACGATATAACGTATAACGTTGTATACCATTATCATATAACGTATAACGTTCTGTAGTACACCGTTACAACGTATAACGTTATATACTATAACGTTATAACGAATAACGTTATATACCATTACGATATAACGTATAACGTTATATAGCATTACGATATAACGTATAACGTTGTATAGTATTACGATATAACGTATAAGGTTATGTAGTACACCGTTACAACGTATAACGTTATGTAGTACAACGTTACAACGTATAACGTTATATACTATAACGATATAACGTATAACGTTATATACCATTACGATATAACGTATAACGTTATATACTATTACAAAATAACGTATAACGTTATATACCTTAACGATATAACGTATAACGTTATATACTATTACAAAATAACGCATAACGTTATATAGCATTACGATATAACGTATAACGTTGTATACCATTATCATATAACGTATAACGTTATGTAGTACACCGTTACAACGTATAACGTTATATACTATAACGATATAACGTATAACGTTATATACCATTACGATATAACGTATAACGTTATATACCATTACGATATAACGTATAACGTTATATACCATTACGATATAACGTATAACGTTATATACTATTACAAAATAACGTATAACGTTATATACCTTAACGATATAACGTATAACGTTATATACTATAACGATATAACGTATAACGTTATATACTGTAGCGATATAACGTATAACGTTATATAGTATTACAAAATAACGTATAACGTTATATACCTTAACTATATAACGTATAACGTTATATACTATAACGATATAACGTATAACGTTATATACTATAGCGATATAACGTATAACGTTATATAGTATTACAAAATAACGTATAACGTTATATACTATTACAAAATAGCGTATAACGTTATATTCCTTAACGATATAACGTATACCGTTATATACTATAACGATATAACGTATAACGTTATATACTATAACGATATAACGTATAACGTTATATACTATAACGATATAACGTATAACGTTATATACTATTACAAAATAACGTATAACGTTATATAGTATTACAAAATAACGTATAACGTTATATACTATTACAAAATAACGTATAACGTTATATAGCATTACGATATAACGTATGACGCTGTATACCATTATCATATAACGTATAACGTTATGTAGTACACCGTTACAACGTATAACGTTATATACTATAACGATATAACGTATAACGTTATATACTATAACGATATAACGTATAACGTTATATACCATTACGATATAACGTATAACGTTATATA
Source organism: Bombus affinis (assembly GCF_024516045.1). Lineage (NCBI taxonomy): Eukaryota > Metazoa > Arthropoda > Insecta > Hymenoptera > Apidae > Bombus > Bombus affinis. The sequence continues at coordinate 80,327 of NW_026108997.1, read as the reverse complement.
CCATTACGATATAACGTATAACGTTATATACCATTACGATATAACGTATAACGTTATATACTATTACAAAATAACGTATAACGTTATATACCTTAACGATATAACGTATAACGTTATATACTATAACGATATAACGTATAACGTTATATACTATAGCGATATAACGTATAACGTTATATAGTATTACAAAATAACGTATAACGTTATATACTATTACAAAATAACGTATAACGTTATATTCCTTAACGATATAACGTATAACGTTATATACTATAACGATATAACGTATAACGTTATATACTATAACGATATAACGTATGACGTTATATACTATTACAAAATAACGTATAACGTTATATACTATTACAAAATTACGTATAACGTTCTATACCGTTACGGTATAACGTATAACGTTGTATAGCATTACGATATAACGTATAACGTTATGTAGTACACCGTTACTACGTATAACGTTATGTAGTACAACGTTACAACGTATAACGTTATATACTATAACGATATAACGCATAACGTTATATACCATTACGATATAACGTGTAACGTTATATACTATTACCAACTAACGTATAACGTTATATAATATAACAAAATAACGTATAACGTTATATAGCATTACGATATAACGTATAACGTTATGTAGTACACCGTTACAACGTATAACGTTATGTAGAACAACGTTACAACGTATAACGTTATATACTATTACAAAATAACGTATAACGTTCTCTACCATTACGGTATAACGTTTATGGTTGTATAGTATTACGATATAACGTATAACGTTATGTAGTACACCGTTACAACGTATAACGTTATGTAGTACAACGTCACAACGTATAACGTTATATACTATAACGATATAACGTATAACGTTATATACCATTACGATATAACGTATAACGTTATATAGTATTACGATATAACGTATAACGTTATGTAGTACACCGTTACAACGTATAATGTTATGTAGAACAACGTTACAACGTATAACGTTATATACCATTACGATATAACGTATAACGTTATATACTATTACAAAGTAACGTAAAACGTTATATACTATTACAAAATAACGTATAACGTTATATACTATTACAAAATAGCGTATAACGTTATATACTATTACAAAATAACGTATAACGTTATATACTATTACAAAATAACGTATAACGTTATATAGCATTACGATATAACGTATAACGTTGTATACCATTATCATATAACGTATAACGTTATATACTATAACGATATAACGTATAACGTTATATACTATAGCGATATAACGTATAACGTTATATACCATTACGATATAACGTATAACGTTATATACTATAACGATATAACGTATAACGTTATATACCTTAACGATATAACGTATAACGTTATATACCATTACGATATAACGTTTAACGTTATATACTATAACGATATAACGTATAACGTTATATACCTTAACGATATAACGTATAACGTTATATACTATAACGATATTACGTATAACGTTATATACCATTACGATATAACGTATAACGTTATATACTATAACGATATAACGTATAACGTTATATACCTTAACGATATAACGTATAACGTTATATACCATTACGATATAACGTATAACGTTATATACTATAACGATATAACGTATAACGTTATATACCTTAACGATATAACGTATAACGTTATATACTATAACGATATTACGTATAACGTTATATACTATAGCGATATAACGTATAACGTTATATAGTATTACAAAATAACGTATAACGTTATATACTATTACAAAATAACGTATAACGTAATATTCCTTAACGATATAACGTATAACGTTATATACTATAACGATATAACGTATAACGTTATATACTATTACAAAATAACGTATAACGTTATATACTATTACAAAATAACGTATAACGTTATATACTATTACAAAATAACGTATAACGTTATGTAGCATTACGATATAACGTATAACGTTGTATACCATTATCATATAACGTATAACGTTATGTAGTACACCGTTACAACGAATAACGTTATGTAGAGCAACGTTACAACGTATAACGTTATATACTATAACGATATAACGTATAACGTTATATACCATTACGATATAGCGTATAACGCTATATACCATTACGATATAACGTATAACGTTATATACCATTACGATATAACGTATAACGTTATATACTATTACAAAATAACGTATAACGTTATATACCTTAACGATATAACGTATAACGTTATATACTATAACGATATAACGTATAACGTTATATACTATTACGATATAACGTATAACGTTATAAACTATAGCGATATAACGTATAACGTTATATAGTATTACAAAATAACGTATAACGTTATATACTATTACAAAATAACGTATAACGTTATATTCCTTAACGATATAACGTATAACGTTAAATACTATAACGATATAACGTATAACGTTATATACTATAACGATATAACGTATAACGTTATATACTATTACAAAATAACGTATAACGTTATATACTATTACAAAATAATGTATAACGTTATATACTATTACAAAATAACGTATAACGTTATATACCTTAACGATATAACGTATAACGTTATATACTATAACGATATAACGCATAACGTTATATACTATTACAAAATTACGTATAACGTTATATACCTTAACGATATAACGTATAACGTTATATACTATAACGATATAACGTATAACGTTATATACTATAACGATATAACGTATAACGTTATATACTATAACGATATAACGTATAACGTTATATACTATAACGATATAACGTATAACGTTGTATAGTATTGCGATATAACGTATAACGTTTCTAGTACACCGTTAGAACGTATAACGTTATGTAGAACAACGTTACAACGTATAACGTTATATACTATAACGATATAGCGTATAACGTTATATACCATTACGATATAACGTATAACGTTATATAGTATTACCAACTAACGTATAACGTTATATAATATTACGAAATAACGTATAACGTTATATAGCATTACGATATAACGTATAACGTACTATACCATTACGATATAACGTATAACGTTGTATAGTATTACGATATAACGTATAACGTTTCTAGTACACCGTTAGAACGTATAACGTTATGTAGAACAACGTTACAACGTATAACGTTATATACTATATCGATATAGCGTATAACGCTATATACCATTACGATATAACGTATAACGTTATATACCATTACGATATAACGTATAACGTTATATACTATTACAAAATAACGTATAACGTTATATACCTTAACGATATAACGTATAACGTTATATACTATAACGATATAACGTATAACGTTATATACTATTACGATATAACGTATAACGTTATAAACTATAGCGATATAACGTATAACGTTATATAGTATTACAAAATAACGTATAACGTTATATACTATTACAAAATAACGTATAACGTTATATTCCTTAACGATATAACGTATAACGTTAAATACTATAACGATATAACGTATAACGTTATATACTATAACGATATAACGTATAACGTTATATACTATTACAAAATAACGTATAACGTTATATACTATTACAAAACAATGTATAACGTTATATACTATTACAAAATAACGTATAACGTTATATAGCATTACGATATAACGTATAACGTTGTATACCATTATCATATAACGTATAACGTTATGTAGTACACCGTTATAACGTATAACGTTATATACTATAACGATATAACGTATAACGTTATATACCATTACGATATAACGTATAACGTTATGTAGTACACCGTTACAACGTATAACGTTATGTAGTACAACGTTACAACGTATAACGTTGTATACTATAACGATATAACGTATAACGTTATATACCATTACGATATAACGTGTAACGTTATATACTATTACAAAATAACGTATAACGTTATATAATAATACAAAATAACGTATAACGTTATATAGCATTACGATATAACGTATAACGTTATGTAGTATACCGTTACAACGTATAGCGATATATACTATTACGATATAACGTATAACGTTATATACTATTACAAAATAACGTTTAACGTTCTATACCATTACGATATAACGTATAACGTTATGTAGTACACCGTTACAACGTATAACGTTATGTAGAACAACGTTACAACGTATAACGTTATATACTATAACGATATAACGTATAACGTTATATACCATTACGATATAACGTATAACGTTATATACCATTACGATATAACGTATAACGTTATATACAATAACGATATAACGTATAACGTTATAAACTATAGCGATATAACGTATAACGTTATATAGTATTACAAAATAACGTATAACGTTATATACTATTACAAAATAACGTATAACGTTATATTCCTTAACGATATAACGTATAACGTTAAATACTATAACGATATAACGTATAACGTTATATACCATTACGATATAACGTAAAACGTTATATACTATTACAAAATAACGTATAACGGTATATACCTTAACGATATAACGTATAACGTTATATACTATAACGATATAACGCATAACGTTATATACTATTACAAAATTACGTATAACGTTATATACCTTAACGATATAACGTATAACGTTATATACTATAACGATATAACGTATAACGTTATATACTATAACGATATAACGTATAACGTTATATACTATAACGATATAACGTATAACGTTGTATAGTATTACGATATAACGTATAACGTTTCTAGTACACCGTTAGAACGTATAACGTTATGTAGAACAACGTTACAACGTATAACGTTATATACTATAACGATATAGCGTATAACGTTATATACCATTACGATATAACGTATAACGTTATATAGTATTACCAACTAACGTATAACGTTATATAATATTACGAAATAACGTATAACGTTATATAGCATTACGATATAACGTATAACGTACTATACCATTACGATATAACGTATAACGTTGTATAGTATTACGATATAACGTATAACGTTTCTAGTACACCGTTAGAACGTATAACGTTATGTAGAACAACGTTACAACGTATAACGTTATATACTATAACGATATAGCGTATAACGCTATATACCATTACGATATAACGTATAACGTTATATACCATTACGATATAACGTATAACGTTATATACTATTACAAAATAACGTATAACGTTATATACCTTAACGATATAACGTATAACGTTATATACTATAACGATATAACGTATAACGTTATATACTATTACGATATAACGTATAACGTTATAAACTATAGCGATATAACGTATAACGTTATATAGTATTACAAAATAACGTATAACGTTATATACTATTACAAAATAACGTATAACGTTATATTCCTTAACGATATAACGTATAACGTTAAATACTATAACGATATAACGTATAACGTTATATACTATAACGATATAACGTATAACGTTATATACTATTACAAAATAACGTATAACGTTATATACTATTACAAAATAATGTATAACGTTATATACTATTACAAAATAACGTATAACGTTATATAGCATTACGATATAACGTATAACGTTGTATACCATTATCATATAACGTATAACGTTATGTAGTACACCGTTATAACGTATAACGTTATATACTATAACGATATAACGTATAACGTTATATACCATTACGATATAACGTATAACGTTATGTAGTACACCGTTACAACGTATAACGTTATGTAGTACAACGTTACAACGTATAACGTTGTATACTATAACGATATAACGTATAACGTTATATACCATTACGATATAACGTGTAACGTTATATACTATTACAAAATAACGTATAACGTTATATAATAATACAAAATAACGTATAACGTTATATAGCATTACGATATAACGTATAACGTTATGTAGTATACCGTTACAACGTATAGCGATATATACTATTACGATATAACGTATAACGTTATATACTATTACAAAATAACGTATAACGTTCTATACCATTACGATATAACGTATAACGTTATGTAGTACACCGTTACAACGTATAACGTTATGTAGAACAACGTTACAACGTATAACGTTATATACTATAACGATATAACGTATAACGTTATATACCATTACGATATAACGTATAACGTTATATACCATTACGATATAACGTATAACGTTATATACCATTACGATATTACGTATAACGTTATATACTATTACAAAATAACGTATAACGTTATATAGTATTACAAAATAACGTATAACGTTATATACTATTACAAAATAACGTATAACGTTATATAGCATTACGATATAACGTATAACGTTCTATACCATTACGATATAACGTATAACGTTGTATAGTATTACGATAGAACGTATAACGTTATTTAGTACAGCGTTAGAACGTATAACGTTATGTAGAACAACGTTACAACGTATAACGTTATATACTATGACGATATAGCGTATAACGTTATATACCATTACGATATAACGTATAACGTTATATACTATTACAAAATAACGTATAACGTTACATAGCATTACGATATAACGTATAACGTTATGTAGTATACCGTTACAACGTATAGCGTTATATACTATTACGATATAGCGAATAACGTTGTATACTATTACGATATAAATTATAACGTTATGTAGTACACCGTTACAACGTATAACGTTATGTAGTACAACGTTACAACGTATAACGTTATATACTATAACGATATAATGTATAACGTTATATACCATTACGATATAACGTATAACGTTATATACTATTACAAAATAACGTATAACGTTATATAGCATTACGATATAACGTATAACGTTATGTAGTACAACGTTACAACGTATAACGCTATATACTATAACGATATAATGTATAACGTTATATACCATTACGATATAACGTATAACGTTATATACTATTACAAAATAACGTATAACGTTATATAGCATTACGATATAACGTATAACGTTATATAGTATACCGTTACAACGTATAGCGTTATATACTATTACGATATAGCGAATAACGTTGTATACTATTACGATATAAATTATAACGTTATGTAGTACACCGTTACAACGTATAACGTTATGTAGTACAACGTTACAACGTATAACGTTATATACTATAACGATATAACGTATAACGTTATATACCATTACGATATAACGTATAACGTTATATACCATTACGATATAACGTATAACGTTATATACCATTACGATATAACGTATAACGTTATATACTATTACAAAATAACGTATAACGTTATATACCTTAACGATATAACGTATAACGTTATATACAATAACGATATAACGTATAACGTTATAAACTATAGCGATATAACGTATAACGTTATATAGTATTACAAAATAACGTATAACGTTATATACTATTACAAAATAACGTATAACGTTATATTCCTTAACGATATAACGTATAACGTTAAATACTATAACGATATAACGTATAACGTTATATACTATAACGATATAACGTATAACGTTATATACTATTACAAAATAACGTATAACGTTATATACTATTACAAAATAATGTATAACGTTATATACTATTACAAAATAACGTATAACGTTATATAGCATTACGATATAACGTATAACGTTGTATACCATTATCATATAACGTATAACGTTATGTAGTACACCGTTATAACGTATAACGTTATATACTATAACGATATAACGTATAACGTTATATACCATTACGATATAACGTATAACGTTATATACCATTACGATATAACGTGTAAAGTTATATACTATTACAAAATAACGTATAACGTTATATACCTTAACGATATAACGTATAACGTTATATACTATAACGATATAACGTATAATGTTATATACTATAACGACATAACGTATAACGTTATATACTATTACAAAATTACGTATAACGTTCTATACCATTACGGTATAAAGTATAACCTTGTATAGTATTACGATATAACGTATAACGTTATGTAGTACACCGTTACAACGTATAACGTTTTGTAGTACAACGTTACAACGTATAACGTTATATACTATAACGATATAACGCATAACGTTATATACCATAACGATATAACGTATAACGTTATATACTATAACGATATAACGTATAACGTTATATACCATTAGGATATAACGTATAACGTTGTATAGTATTACGATATGACGTATAACGTTATGTAGTACACCGTTACAACGTATACGTTATGTAGTACAACGTTACAACGTATAACGCTATATACTATAACGATATAATGTATAACGTTATATACTATAACGATATAACGTATAACGTTATATACTATTACGATATAACGTATAACATTAGATCCTATTGCTATATAACGTATAACGTTATATACTATTACAAAATAACGTATAACGTTATATACTATTACAAAATAACGTATAAAGTTATATAGCATTACGATATAACGTATAACGTTGTATTCTATTACGTTACAACATATAACGTTATGTAGTACACCATTACAACGTATAACGTTATATACTATAACGATATAACGTATAACGTTGTATAGTATTACGATATAACGTATAACGTTATGTAGTACACCGTTACAACGTATAACGTTATGTAGTACAACGTTACAACGTATAACGTTATATACTATAACGATATAACGTATAACGTTATATACCATTACGATATAACGTATAACGTTATATACCATTACGATATAACGTATAACGTTATATACCATTACGATATAACGTATAACGTTATATACTATTACAAAATAACGTATAACGTTATATACCTTAACGATATAACGTATAACGTTATATACTATAACGATATAACGTATAACGTTATAAACTATAGCGATATAACGTATAACGTTATATAGTATTACAAAATAACGTATAACGTTATATACTATTACAAAATAACGTATAACGTTATATTCCTTAACGATATAACGTATAACGTTAAATACTATAACGATATAACGTATAACGTTATATACTATAACGATATAACGTATAACGTTATATACTATTACAAAATAACGTATAACGTTATATACTAATACAAAATAACGTATAACGTTATATACTATTACAAAATAACGTATAACGTTATATAGCATTACGATATAACGTATAACGTTGTATACCATTATCATATAACGTATAACGTTATGTAGTACACCGTTATAACGTATAACGTTATATACTATAACGATATAACGTATAACGTTATATACCATTACGATATAACGTATAACGTTATATACCATTACGATAGAACGTGTAAAGTTATATACTATTACAAAATAACGTATAACGTTATATACCTTAACGATATAACGTATAACGTTATATACTATAACGATATAACGTATAATGTTATATACTATAGCGATATAACGTATAACGTTATATAGTATTACAAAATAACGTATAACGTTATATACTATTACAAAATAACGTATAACGTTATATTCCTTAACGATATAACGTATAACGTTATATACTATAACGAGATAACGTATAACGTTATATACTATAACGATATAACGTATGACGTTATATACTATTACAAAATAACGTATAACGTTATATACTATTACAAAATTACGTATAACGTTCTATACCATTACGGTATAACGTATAACGTTGTATAGTATTACGATATAACGTATAACGTTATGTAGTACACCGTTACAACGTATAACGTTTTGTAGTACAACGTTACAACGTATAACGTTATATACTATAACGATATAACGCATAACGTTATATACTATTACAAAATTACGTATAACGTTCTATACCATTACGGTATAACGTATAACGTTGTATAGTATTACGATATAACGTATAACGTTATGTAGTACACCGTTACAACGTATAACGTTATGTAGTACAACGTTACAACGTATAACGTTATATACTATAACGATATAACGCATAACGTTATATACCATAACGATATAACGTATAACGTTATATACTATAACGATATAACGTATAACGTTATATACCATTAGGATATAACGTATAACGTTGTATAGTATTACGATATAACGTATAACGTTATGTAGTACACCGTTACAACGTATACGTTATGTAGTACAACGTTACAACGTATAACGCTATATACTATAACGATATAATGTATAACGTTATATACCATTACGATATAACGTATAACGTTATATACTATTACAAAATAACGTATAACGTTATATAGCATTACGATATAACGTATAACGTTGTATACTATTATCATATAACGTATAACGCTATGTAGTATACCGTCACAACGTATAACGTTGTATACTATTACGATATAACGTATTACATTAGATCCTATTGCTATATAACGTGTAACGTTATATACTATTACAAAATAACGTATAACGTTATATACTATTACAAAATAACGTATAACGTTATATAGCATTACGATATAACGTATAACGTTGTATTCTATTACGTTACAACATATAACGTTATAAACTATAGCGATATAACGTATAACGTTATATAGTATTACAAAATAACGTATAACGTTATATACTATTACAAAATAACGTATAACGTTTTATACCTTAACGATATAACGTATAACGTTATATGCTATAACGATATAACGTATAACGTTATAAACTATAGCGATATAACGTATAACGTTATATACTATTACAAAATAACGTATAACGTTATATACTATTACAAAATAACGTATAACGTTGTATAGTATTACGATATAACGTATAACGTTATGTAGTACACCGTTACAACGTATACGTTATGTAGTACACCATTACAACGTATAACGTTATATACTATAACGATATAACGTATAACGTTATATACTATAACGATATAACGTATAACGTTATATACCATTACGATATAACGTATAACGTTATATACCATTACGATATAACGTATAACGTTATATACCATTACGATATAACGTATAACGTTATATACTATTACAAAATAACGTATAACGTTTTATACCTTAACGATATAACGTATAACGTTATATACTATAACGATATAACGTATAACGTTATAAACTATAGCGATATAACGTATAACGTTATATAGTATTACAAAATAACGTATAACGTTATATACTATTACAAAATAACGTATAACGTTATATTCCTTAACGATATAACGTATAACGTTATATACTAAAACGATATAACGTATAACGTTATATACTATTACAAAATAACGTATAACGTTCTATACCATTACGGTAGAACGTATAAGGTTGTATAGTATTACGATATAACGTATAACGTTAAGTAGTACACCGTTACAACGTATAACGTTATGTAGTACAACGTTACAACGTATAACGTTGTATACTATAACGATATAACGTATAACGTTATATACCATTACGATATAACGTGTAACGTTATATACTATTACAAAATAACGTATAACGTTATATAATAATACAAAATAACGTATAACGTTATATAGCATTACGATATAACGTATAACGTTATGTAGTATACCGTTAAAACGTATAGCGATATATACTATTACGATATAACGTATAACGTTATATACTATTACAAAATAACGTATAACGTTCTATACCATTACGATATAACGTATAACGTTATGTAGTACACCGTTACAACGTATAACGTTATGTAGAACAACGTTACAACGTATAACGTTATATACTATAACGATATAACGTATAACGTTATATACCATTACGATATAACGTATAACGTTATATACCATTACGATATAACGTATAACGTTATATAACATTACGATATTACGTATAACGTTATATACTATTACAAAATAACGTATAACGTTATATACCTTAACGATATAACGTATAACGTTATAAACTATAGCGATATAACGTATAACGTTATATAATATTACAAAATAACGTATAACGTTATATACTATTACAAAATAACGTATAACGTTATATAGCATTACGATATAACGTATAACGTTCTATACCATTACGATATAACGTATAACGTTGTATAGTATTACGATATAACGTATAACGTTATTTAGTACAGCGTTAGAACGTATAACGTTATGTAGAACAACGTTACAACGTATAACGTTATATACTATGACGATATAGCGTATAACGTTATATACCATTACGATATAACGTATAACGTTATATACCATTACGATATAACGTATAACGTTATGTACTATTACAAAATAACGTATAACGTTATATACCTTAACGATATAACGTATAACGTTATATACTATTACGATATAACGTATAACGTTACATAGTATTACAAAATAACGTATAACGTTATATACTATTACAAAATAACGTATAACGTTGTATAGCATTACGATATAACGTATAACGTTGTATACCATTATCATATAACGAATAACGTTATGTAGTGCACCGTTACAACGTATAACGTTATGTAGAACAAACGTTACAACGTATAACGTTATATACTATAACGATATAACGTATAACGTTATATACCATTACGATATAACGTATAACGTTATATACCATTACGATATAACGTATAACGTTATATACCTTTACGATATTACGTATAACGTTATATACTATTACAAAATAACGTATAACGTTATATACCTTAACGATATAACGTATAACGTTATATATTATAACGATATAACGTATAACGTTATAAACTATAGCGATATAACGTATAACGTTATATAGTATTACAAAATAACGTATAACGTTATATACTATTACAAAATAGCGTATAACGTTATATAGCATTACGATATAACGTATAACATTCTATACCATTACGATATAACGTATAACGTTGTATAGTATTACGATAGAACGTATAACGTTATTTAGTACAGCGTTAGAACGTATAACGTTATGTAGAACAACGTTACAACGTATAACGTTATATACTATGACGATATAGCGTATAACGTTATATACCATTACGATATAACGTATAACGTTATATACTATTACAAAATAACGTATAACGTTATATAGCATTACGATATAACGTATAACGTTATGTAGTATACCGTTACAACGTATAGCGTTATATACTATTGCGATATAGCGAATAACGTTGTATACTATTACGATATAAATTATAACGTTATGTAGTACACCGTTACAACGTATAACGTTATGTAGTACAACGTTACAACGTATAACGTTATATACTATAACGATATAATGTATAACGTTATATACCATTACGATATAACGTATAACGTTATATACTATTACAAAATAACGTATAACGTTATATAGCATTACGATATAACGTATAACGTTATGTAGTATACCGTTACAACGTATAGCGTTATATACTATTACGATATAGCGAATAACGTTGTATACTATTACGATATAAATTATAACGTTATGTAGTACACCGTTACAACGTATAACGTTATGTAGTACAACGTTACAACGTATAACGTTATATACTATAACGATATAACGTATAACGTTATATACCATTACGATATAACGTATAACGTTATATACCATTACGATATAACGTATAACGTTATATACCATTACGATATAACGTATAACGTTATATACTATTACAAAATAACGTATAACGTTATATACCTTAACGATATAACGTATAACGTTATATACTATAACGATATAACGTATAACGTTATAAACTATAGCGATATAACGTATAACGTTATATAGTATTACAAAATAACGTATAACGTTATATACTATTACAAAATAACGTATAACGTTATATTCCTTAACGATATAACGTATAACGTTAAATACTATAACGATATAACGTATAACGTTATATACTATAACGATATAACGTATAACGTTATATACTATAACGACATAACGTATAACGTTATATACTATTGCAAAATAACGTATAACGTTATATACTATTACAAAATAACGTATAACGTTATATACTATTACAAAATAACGTATAACGTTATATATCATTACGATATAACGTATAACGTTGTATACCATTATCATATAACGTATAACGTTATGTAGTACACCGTTATAACGTATAACGTTATATACTATAACGATATAACGTATAACGTTATATACCATTACGATATAACGTATAACGTTATATACCATTACGATATAACGTGTAAAGTTATATACTATTACAAAATAACGTATAACGTTATATACCTTAACGATATAACGTATAACGTTATATACTATAACGATATAACGTATAATGTTATATACTATAACGAGATAACGTATAACGTTATATACTATAACGATATAAGGTATGACGTTATATACTATTACAAAATAACGTATAACGTTATATACTATTACAAAATTACGTATAACGTTCTATACCATTACGGTATAAAGTATAACCTTGTAAAGTATTACGATATAACGTATAACGTTATGTAGTACACCGTTACAACGTATAACGTTTTGTAGTACAACGTTACAACGTATAACGTTATATACTATAACGATATAACGCATAACGTTATATACCATAACGATATAACGTATAACGTTATATACTATAACGATATAACGTATAACGTTATATACCATTAGGATATAACGTATAACGTTGTATAGTATTACGATATAACGTATAACGTTATGTAGTACACCGGTACAACGTATACGTTATGTAGTACAACGTTACAACGTATAACGCTATATACTATAACGATATAATGTATAACGTTATATACCATTACGATATAACGTATAACGTTATATACTATTACAAAATAACGTATAACGTTATATAGCATTACGATATAACGTATAACGTTATGTAGTATACCGTTACAACGTATAGCGTTATATACTATTACGATATAGCGAATAACGTTGTATACTATTACGATATAACTTATAACGTTATGTAGTACACCGTTACAACGTATAACGCTATGTAGTATACCGTCACAACGTATAACGTTGTATACTATTACGATATAACGTATAACGTTAGATCCTATTGCTATATAACGTATAACGTCGTATACTATTACGATATAACGCATAACGTTATATACCATACCGACATAACGTATAACGTTATATACTATAACGATATAACGTATAACGTTATATACTATAACGATATAACGTATAACGTTATATACTATTACGATATAACGTATAACATTAGATCCTATTGCTATATAACGTATAACGTTATATACTATTACAAAATAACGTATAACGTTATATACTATTACAAAATAACGTATAAAGTTATATAGCATTACGATATAACGTATAACGTTGTATTCTATTACGTTACAACATATAACGTTATGTAGTACAACGTATGTTATGTAGTACATTACAACGTATAACGTTATATACTATAACGATATAACGTATAACGTTGTATAGTATTACGATATAACGTATAAGGTTATGTAGTACACCTTTACAACGTATAACGTTATGTAGAACAACGTTACAACGTATAACGTTATATACTATAACGATATAACCTATAACGTTATATACCATTACGATATAACGTATGACGTTGTATAGTATTACGATATAACGTATAAGGTTATGTAGTACACCGTTACAACGTATAACGTTATGTAGAACAACGTTACAACGTATAACGTTATATACTATAACGATATAACGTATAACGTTATATAACATTACGATATAACGTATAACGTTATATACCATTACGATATAACGTATAACGTTATATACTATTACAAAATAACGTATAACGTTCTATACCATTACGGTATAACGTATAAGGTTGTATAGTATTACGATATAACGTATAACGTTATGTAGTACACCGTTACAACGTATAATGTTATGTAGTACAACGTTACAACGTATAACGTTATATACTATAACGATATAACGTATAACGTTATATACCATTACGATATAACGTGTAACGTTATATACTGTTACAGAATAACGTATAACGTTATATAATAATACAAAATAACGTATAACGTTATATAGCATTACGATATAACGTATAACGTTATGTAGTATACCGTTACAACGTATAGCGATATATACTATTACGATATAACGTATAACGTTATATACTATTACGAAATAACGTATAACGTTCTATACCATTACGATATAACGTATAACGTTATGTAGTACACCGTTACAACGTATAACGTTATGTAGAACAACGTTACAACGTATAACGTTATATACTATAACGATATAACGTATAACGTTATATACCATTACGATATAACGTATAACGTTATATACCATTACGATATAACGTATAACGTTATATACCATTACGATATAACGTATAACGTTATATACTATTACAAAATAATGTATAACGTTATATACCTTAACGATATAACGTATAACGTTATATATTATAACGATATAACGTATAACGTTATAAACTATAGCGATATAACGTATAACGTTATATAATATTACAAAATAACGTATAACGTTATATACTATTACAAAATAACGTATAACGTTATATAGCATTACGATATAACGTATAACGTTCTATACCATTACGATATAACGTATAACGTTGTATAGTATTACGATATAACGTATAACGTTATTTAGTACAGCGTTAGAACGTATAACGTTATGTAGAACAACGTTACAACGTATCACGTTATATACTATGACGATATAGCGTATAACGTTATATACCATTACGATATAACGTATAACGTTATATACCATTACGATATAACGTATAACGTTATGTACTATTACAAAATAACGTATAACGTTATATACCTTAACGATATAACGTATAACGTTACATAGTATTACAAAATAACGTATAACGTTATATACTATTACAAAATAACGTATAACGTTATATTGCATTACGATATAACGTATAACGTTGTATACCATTATCATATAACGAATAACGTTATGTAGTGCACCGTTACAACGTATAACGTTATGTAGTAAAACGTTACAACGTATAACGTTATATACTATAACGATATAAGGTATAACGTTATATACCATTACGATATAACGTGTAACGTTATATACTATTACCAAATAACGTATAACGTTATATAATATTACAAAATAACGTATAACGTTATATAGCATTACGAAATAACGTATAACGTTATGTAGTATACCGTTACAACGTATAGCGTTATATACTATTACGGTATAACGTATAACGTTATATACTATAACGATATAACGTATAACGTTATATACCATTAGGATATAACGTATAACGTTGTATAGTATTACGATATAACGTATAACGTTATGTAGTACACCGTTACAACGTATAACGTTATGTAGTACAACGTTACAACGTATAACGCTATATACTATAACGATATAATGTATAACGTTATATACCATAACGATATAACGTATAACGTTATATACTATAACGATATAACGTATAACGTTATATACAATTAGGATATAACGTATAACGTTGTATAGTATTACGATATAACGTATAACGTTATGTAGTACACCGTTACAACGTATAACGTTATGTAGTACAACGTTACAACGTATAACGCTATATACTATAACGATATAATGTATAACGTTATATACCATTACGATATAACGTATAACGTTATGTAGTATACCGTTACAACGTATAGCGTTATATACTATTACGATATAGCGAATAACGTTGTATACTATTACGATATAACTTATAACGTTATGTAGTACACCGTTACAACGTATAACGTTATGTAGTACAACGTTACAACGTATAACGCTATATACTATAACGATATAAAGTATAACGTTGTATACCATTACGATACAACGTATAACGTTATATACTATTACAAAATAACGTATAACGTTATATACTATTACAAAATAACGTATAACGTTATATACTATTCCAAAATAACGTATAACGTTATATAGCATTACGATATAACGTATAACGTTGTATACTATTATCATATAACGTATAACGCTATGTAGTATACCGTCACAACGTATAACGTTGTATACTATTACGATATAACGTATAACGTTAGATCCTATTGCTATATAACGTATAACGTCGTATGCTATTACGATATAACGCATAACGTTATATACCATAACGACATAACGTATAACGTTATATACTATAACGATATAACGTATAACGTTATATACTATAACGATATAACGTATAACGTTATATACTATAACGATATAACGTATAACGTTATATACTATAACGATATAACGTATAACGTTATATACTATTACGATATAACGTATAACATTAGATCCTATTGCTATATAACGTATAACGTTATATACTATTACAAAATAACGTATAACGTTATATACTATTACAAAATAACGTATAAAGTTATATAGCATTACGATATAACGTATAACGTTGTATTCTATTACGTTACAACATATAACGTTATGTAGTACACCATTACAACGTATAACGTTATATACTATAACGATATAAAGTATAACGTTGTATAGTATTACGATATAACGTATAAGGTTATGTAGTACACCTTTACAACGTATAACGTTATGTAGAACAACGTTACAACGTATAACGTTATATACCATAACGATATAACATATAACGTTATATACCATTACGATATAACGTATAACGTTATATACCATTACGATATAACGTATAACGTTATATACTATTACAAAATAACGTATAACGTTCTATACCATTACGGTATAACGTATAAGGTTGTATAGTATTACGATATAACGTATAACGTTATGTAGTACACCGTTACAACGTATAACGTTATATAGTACAACGTTACAACGTATAACGTTATATACTATAACGATATAACGTATAACGTTATATACCATTACGATATAACGTGTAACGTTATATACTATTACAGAATAACGTATAACGTTATATAATAATACAAAATAACGTATAACGTTATATAGCATTACGATATAACGTATAACGTTATGTAGTATACCCTTACAACGTATAGCGATATATACTATTACGATATAACGTATAACGTTATATACTATTACAAAATAACGTATAACGTTCTATACCATTACGATATAACTTATAACGTTATGTAGTACACCGTTACAACGTATAACGTTATGTAGAACAACGTTACAACGTATAACGTTATATACTATAACGATATAACGTATAACGTTATATACTATAACGATATAACGTATAACGTTATATACCATTACGATATAACGTATAACGTTATATACCATTACGATATAACGTATAACGTTATATACCATTACGATATAACGTATAACGTTATATACTATTACAAAATAACGTATAACGTTTTATACCTTAACGATATAACGTATAACGTTATATACTATAACGATATAACGTATAACGTTATAAACTATAGCGATATAACGTATAACGTTATATAGTATTACAAAATAACGTATAACGTTATATACTATTACAAAATAACGTATAACGTTATATTCCTTAACGATATAACGTATAACGTTATATACTATAACGATATAACGTATAACGTTATATACTATAACGATATAACGTATAACGTTATATACTATTACAAAATAACGTATAACGTTCTATACCATTACGGTATAACGTATAAGGTTGTATAGTATTACGATATAACGTATAACGTTATGTAGTACACCGTTACAACGTATAACGTTATGTAGTACAACGTTACAACATATAACGTTGTATACTATAACGATATAACGTATAACGTTATATACCATTACGATATAACGTGTAACGTTATATACTATTACAAAATAACGTATAACGTTATATAATAATACAAAATAACGTATAACGTTATATAGCATTACGATATAACGTATAACGTTATGTAGTATACCGTTACAACGTATAGCGATATATACTATTACGATATAACGTATAACGTTATATACTATTACGAAATAACGTATAACGTTCTATACCATTACGATATAACGTATAACGTTATGTAGTACACCGTTACAACGTATAACGTTATGTAGAACAACGTTACAACGTATAACGTTATATACTATAACGATATAACGTATAACGTTATATACCATTACGATATAACGTATAACGTTATATAGCATTACGATATAACGTATAACGTTGTATACTATTATCATATAACGAATAACGTTATGTAGTACACCGTTACAACGTATAACGTTATGTAGTACAACGTTACAACGTATAACGCTATATACTATAACGATATAATGTATAACGTTATATACCATTACGATATGACGTATAACGTTATATACCATTACGATATAACGTATAACGTTATATACTATTACAAAATAACGTATAACGTTATATACCTTAACGATATAACGTATAACGTTATATACTATAACGATACAACGTATAACGTTATAAACTATAGCGATATAACGTATAACGTTATATAGTATTACAAAATAACGTATAACGTTATATACTATTACAAAATAACGTATAACGTTATATACTATTACAAAATAACGTATAACGTTATATACCTTAACGATATAACGTATAACGTTATATACTATAACGATATAACGTATAACGTTATATACCATTAGGATATAACGTATAACGTTGTATAGTATTACGATATAACGTATAACGTTATGTAGTACACCGTTACAACGTATAACGTTATATACTATAACGATATAAGGTATAACGTTATATACCATTACGATATAACGTATAACGCTATATACCATTACGATATAACGTATAACGTTATATACTATTACAAAATAACGTATAACGTTATATACCTTAACGATATAACGTATAACGTTATATACTATAACGATATAACGTATAACGTTATAAACTATAGCGATATAACGTATAACGTTATATAGTATTACAAAATAACGTATAACGTTATATACTATTACAAAATAACGTATAACGTTATATACCATTACGGTATAACGTATAACGTTGTATAGTATTACCAAATAACGTATAACGTTATATAATATTACAAAATAACGTATAACGTTATATAGCATTACGAAATAACGTATAACATTATATAGTATACCGTTACAACGTATAGCGTTATATACTATTACGATATAACGTATAACGTTATATACTATTACGATATAACGAATAACGTTGTATACTATTACGATATAACGTATAACGTTATGTAGTACACCGTTACAACGTATAACGTTATGTAGTACACCGCTACAACGTATAACGTTATATACTATAACGATATAACGTATAACGTTATATACCATAACGATATAACGTATAACGTTATATACTATAACGATATAACGTATAACGTTATATACCATAACGATATAACGTATAACGTTATATACTATAACGATATAACGTATAACGTTATATACCATTAGGATATAACGTATAACGTTGTATAGTATTACGATATAACGTATAACGTTATGTAGTACACCGTTACAACGTATAACGTTATGTAGTACAACGTTACAACGTATAACGCTATATACTATAACGATATAACGTATAACGTTATACACCATTACGATATAACGTATAACGTTATATACTATTACAAAATAACGTAAAACGTTATATACTATTACAAAATAACGTATAACGTTATATACTATTACAAAATAACGTATAACGTTATATACTATTACAAAATAACGTATAACGTTATATAGCATTACGATATAACGTATAACGTTATATACTATTACAAAATAAGGTTTAACGTTATATAATATTACAAAATAACGTATAACGTTATATACTATAACGATATAGCGTATAACGTTATATACTATTACAAAATAACGTATAACGTTATATAGCATTACGATATAACGTATAACGTTATGTAGTATACCGCTACAACGTATAGCGTTATATACTATTACGATATAGCGAATAACGTTGTATACTATTACGATATAACTTATAACGTTATGTAGTACACCGTTACAACGTATAACGTTATGTAGTACAACGTTACAACGTATAGCGTTATATACTATTACGAAATAGCGAATAACGTTGTATACTATTACGATATAACTTATAACGTTATGTAGTACACCGTTACAACGTATAACGTTATGTAGTACAACGTTACAACGTATAACGCTATATACTATAACGATATAATGTATAACGTTATATACCATTACGATATAACGTATAACGTTATATACTATTACAAAATAACGTATAACGTTATATAGCATTACGATATAACGTATAACGTTATGTAGTATACCGTTACAACGTATAGCGTTATATACTATTACGATGTAGCGAATAACGTTGTATACTATTACGATATAACTTATCACGTTATGTAGTACACCGTTACAACGTATAACGTCATGTAGTACAACGTTACAACGTATAACGCTATATACTATAACGATATATAGTATAACGTTATATACCATTACGATATAACGTATAACGTTATATACTATTACAAAATAACGTATAACGTTATATACTATTACAAAATAACGTATAACGTTATATACTATTACAAAATAACGTATAACGTTATATACTATTCCAAAATAACGTATAACGTTATATAGCATTACGATATAACGTATAACGTTGTATACTAGTATCATATAACGTATAACGCTATGTAGTATACCGTTACAACGTATAACGTTGTATACTGTTACGATATAACGTATAACGTTAGATCCTATTGCTTTATAACGTATAACGTCGTATACTATTACGATATAACGCATAACGTTATATACCATATCGACATAACGTATAACGTTATATACTATTACGATATAACGTATAACGTTATATACTATAACGATATAACGTATAACGTTATATACTATTACGATATAACGTATAACGTTAGATCCTATTGCTATATAACGTATAACGTTATATACTATTACAAAATAACGTATAACGTTATATACTATTACAAAATAACGTATAACGTTATATAGCATTACGATATAACGTATAACGTTGTATTCTATTACGTTACAACATATAACGTTATGTAGTTCACCATTACAACGTATAACGTTATATACTATAACGATATAACGTATAACGTTGTATAGTATTACGATATAACGTATAAGGTTATGCAGTACACCGTTACAACGTATAACGTTATGTAGAACAACGTTACAACGTATAACGTTATATACTATAACGATATAACGTATAACGTTATATACCATTACGATATAACGTATAACGTTGTATAGTATTACGATATAACGTATAAGGTTATGTAGTACACCGTTACAACGTATAACGTTATGTAGAACAACGTTACAACGTATAACGTTATATACTATAACGATATAATGTATAACGTTATATACCATTACGATATAACGTATAACGTTATGTAGTACACCATTACAACGTATAACGTTATATACTATAACGATATAACGTATAACGTTGTATAGTATTACGATATAACGTATAAGGTTATGTAGTACACCGTTACAACGTATAACGTTATGTAGAACAACGTTACAACGTATAACGTTATATACTATAACGATATAACGTATAACGTTATATACCATTACGATATAACGTATAACGTTATATACTTTTACAAAATAACGTATAACGTTATATACCTTAACGATATAACGTATAACGTTATATACTATAACGATATAACGTATAACGTTATATACTATAACGATATAACGTATAACGTTATATACTATTACAAAATAACGTATAACGTTCTATACCATTACGGTATAACGTATAAGGTTGTATAGTATTACGATATAACGTATAACGTTATGTAGTACACCGTTACAACGTATAACGTTATGTAGTACAACGTTACAATGTATAACGTTGTATACTATAACGATATAACGTATAACGTTATATACCATTACGATATAACGTGTAACGTTATATACTATTACAAAATAACGTATAACGTTATATAATAATACAAAATAACGTATAACGTTATATAGCATTACGATATAACGTATAACGTTATGTAGTATACCGTTACAACGTATAGCGATATATACTATTACGATATAACGTATAACGTTATATACGATTACAAAATAACGTATAACGTTGTATACCATTACGATATAACGTATAACGTTATGTAGTACACCGTTACAACGTATAACGTTATGTAGAACAACGTTACAACGTATAACGTTATATACTATAACGATATAACGTATAACGTTATATACCATTACGATATAACGTATAACGTTATATACCATTACGATATAACGTATAACGTTATATACCATTACGATATAACGTATAACGTTATATACTATTACAAAATAACGTATAACGTTATATACCTTAACGATATAACGTATAACGTTATATATTATAACGATATAACGTATAACGTTATAAACTATAGCGATATAACGTATAACGTTATATAGTATTACAAAATAACGTATAACGTTATATACTATTACAAAATAACGTATAACGTTATATAGCATTACGATATAACGTATAACGTTCTATACCATTACGATATAACGTATAACGTTGTATAGTATTACGATATAACGTATAACGTTATTTAGTACAGCGTTCGAACGTATAACGTTATGTAGAACAACGTTACAACGTATAACGTTATATACTATAACGATATAGCGTATAACGTTATATACCTTAACGATATAACGTATAACGTTATATACTATTACGATATAACGTATAACGTTACATAGTATTACAAAATAACGTATAACGTTATATACTATTACAAAATAACGTATAACGTTATATTCCTTAACGACATAACGTATAACGTTATATACTATTACGATATAACGTATAACGTTACATAGTATTACAAAATAACGTATAACGTTATATACTATTACAAAATAACGTATAACGTTATATACTATAACGATATAACGTATCTCGTAATATACTATTACAAAATAACGTATAACGTTATATACTATTACAAAATAACGTATAACGTTATATACTATTACAAAATAACGTATAACGTTATATTCCTTAACGACATAACGTATAACGTTATATACTATTACGATATAACGTATAACGTTACATAGTATTACAAAATAACGTATAACGTTATATAGCATTACGATATAACGTATAACGTTATGTAGAACAACGTTACAACGTATAACGTTATATACTATAACGATATAACGTATAACGTTATATACCATTACGATATAACGTATAACGTTATATACTATTACCAAATAACGTATAACGTTATATAATATTACAAAATAACGTATAACGTTATATAGCATTACGAAATAACGTATAACGTTATGTAGTATACCGTTACAACGTATAGCGTTTCATACTATTACGATATAACGTATAACGTTATATACCATTACGATATAACGTATAACGTTGTATAGTATTGCGATATAACGTATAACGTTATGTAGTACACCGTTACAACGTATAACGTTATGTAGTACAACGTTACAACGTATAGCGTTATATACTATTACGATATAACGTATAACGTTATATACTATTACGATATAACGAATAACGTTATATACTATAACGATATAACGTATAACGTTATATACCTTAACGATATAACGTATAACGTTATATACCCTTACGATATAACGTATAACGTTATATACCATTACGATATAACGTATAACGTTATATAGCATTACGATATAACGTATAACGTTATGTAGTATACCGTTACAACGTATAGCGTTATATACTATTACGATATAGCGAATAACGTTGTATACTATTACGATATAAATTATAACGTTATATACCATTACGATATAACGTGTAAAGTTATATACTATTACAAAATAACGTATAACGTTATATACCATTACGATATAACGTATAACGTTATATACCATTACGATATAACGTGTAAAGTTATATACTATTACAAAATAACGTATAACGTTATATACCATTACGATATAACGTATAACGTTATATACCATTACGATATAACGTATAACGTTATATACTATTACAAAATAACGTATAACGTTATATACCTTAACGATATAACGTATAACGTTATATACTATAACGATATAACGTATAATGTTATATACTATAGCGATATAACGTATAACGTTATATACTATAACGATATAACGTATAACGTTATATACTATAACGATATAACGTATAACGTTATATACTATAACGATATAACGTATAACGTTATATACCACTACGATATAACGTATAACGTTATATACCATTACGATATAACGTGTAAAGTTATATACTATTACAAAATAACGTATAACGTTATATACCTTAACGATATAACGTATAACGTTATATACTATAACGATATAACGTATAATGTTATATACTATAGCGATATAACGTATAACGTTATATAGTATTACAAAATAACGTATAACGTTATATACTATTACAAAATAACGTATAACGTTATATTCCTTAACGATATAACGTATAACGTTATATACTATAACGAGATAACGTATAACGTTATATACTATAACGATATAACGTATGACGTTATATACTATTACAAAATAACGTATAACGTTATATACTATTACAAAATTACGTATAACGTTCTATACCATTACGGTATAAAGTATAACGTTGTATAGTATTACGATATAACGTATAACGTTATGTAGTACACCGTTACAACGTATAACGTTTTGTAGTACAACGTTACAACGTATAACGTTATATACTATAACGATATAACGCATAACGTTATATACTATTACAAAATTACGTATAACGTTCTATACCATTACGGTATAACGTATAACGTTGTATAGTATTACGATATAACGTATAACGTTATGTAGTACACCGTTACAACGTATAACGTTATGTAGTACAACGTTACAACGTATAACGTTATATAATATAACGATATAACGCATAACGTTATATACCATAACGATATAACGTATAACGTTATATACTATAACGATATAACGTATAACGTTATATACCATTAGGATATAACGTATAACGTTGTATAGTATTACGATATAACGTATAACGTTATGTAGTACACCGTTACAACGTATACGTTATGTAGTACAACGTTACAACGTATAACGCTATATACTATAACGATATAATGTATAACGTTATATACCATTACGATATAACGTATAACGTTATATACTATTACAAAATAACGTATAACGTTATATAGCATTACGATATAACGTATAACGTTATGTAGTATACCGTTATAACGTATAGCGTTATATACTATTACGATATAGCGAATAACGTTGTATACTATTACGATATAACTTATAACGTTATGTAGTACACCGTTACAACGTATAACGTTATGTAGTACAACGTTACAATGTATAACGCTATATACTATAACGATATAAAGTATAACGTTATATACCATTACGATATAACGTATAACGTTATATACTATTACAAAATAACGTATAACGTTATATACTATTACAAAATAACGTATAACGTTATATACTATTCCAAAATAACGTATAACGTTATATAGCATTACGATATAACGTATAACGTTGTATACTATTATCATATAACGTATAACGCTATGTAGTATACCGTTACAACGTATAACGTTGTATACTATTACGATATAACGTATAACGTTAGATCCTATTGCTATATAACGTATAACGTCGTATACTATTACGATGTAACGCATAACGTTATATACCATAACGACATAACGTATAACGTTATATACTATAACGATATAACGTATAACGTTATATACTATTACGATATAACGTATAACATTAGATCCTATTGCTATATAACGTATAACGTTATATACTATTACAAAATAACGTATAACGTTATATAGCATTACGATATAACGTATAACGTTGTATTCTATTACGTTACAACATATAACGTTATGTAGTACACCATTACAACGTATAACGTTATATACTATAACGATATAACGTATAACGTTGTATAGTATTTCGATATAACGTATAAGGTTATGTAGTACACCTTTACAACGTATAACGTTATGTAGAACAACGTTACAACGTATAACGTTATATACTATAACGATATAACGTATAACGTTATATACCATTACGATATAACGTATGACGTTGTATAGTATTACGATATAACGTATAAGGTTATGTAGTACACCGTTACAACGTATAACGCTATGTAGAACAACGTTACAACGTATAACGTTATATACTATAACGATATAACGTATAACGTTATATACCATTACGATATAACGTATAACGTTATATACCATTACGATATAACGTATAACGTTATATACTATTACAAAATAACGTATAACGTTCTATACCATTACGGTATAACGTATAAGGTTGTATAGTATTACGATATAACGTATGACGTTATGTAGAACAACGTTACAACGTATAACGTTATATACTATAACGATATAACGTATAACGTTATATACCATTACGATATAACGTATGACGTTGTATAGTATTACGATATAACGTATAAGGTTATGTAGTACACCGTTACAACGTATAACGTTATGTAGAACAACGTTACAACGTATAACGTTATATACTATAACGATATAACGTATAACGTTATATACCATTACGATATAACGTGTAACGTTATATACTATTACAGAATAACGTATAACGTTATATAATAATACAAAATAACGTATAACGTTATATAGCATTACGATATATCGTATAACGTTATGTAGTATACCGTTACAACGTATAGCGATATATACTATTACGATATGACGTATAACGTTATATACTATTACAAAATAACGTATAACGTTCTATACCATTACGATATAACGTATAACGTTATGTAGTGCACCGTTACAACGTATAACGTTATGTAGAACAACGTTACAACGTATAACGTCATATACTATAACGATATAACGTATAACGTTATATACTATAACGATATAACGTATAACGTTATATACCATTACGATATAACGTATAACGTTATATACCATTACGATATAACGTATAACGTTATATACCATTACGATATAACGTATAACGGTATATACTATTACAAAATAACGTATAACGTTATATACTATGACAAAATAACGTATAACGTTATATACTATTCCAAAATAACGTATAACGTTATATACTATTACAAAATAACGTATAACGTTATATTCCTTAACGATATAACGTATAACGTTATGTACTATAACGATATAACGTATAACGTTATATACTATAACGATATAACGTATAACGTTATATACTATTACAAAATAACGTATAACGTTCTATACCATTACGGTATAACGTATAAGGTTGTATAGTATTACGATATAACGTATAACGTTATGTAGTACACCGTTACAACGTATAACGTTATGTAGTACAACGTTACAACGTATAACGTTGTATACTATAACGATATAACGTATGTTATATACCATTACGATATAACGTGTAACGTTATATACTATTACAAAATAACGTATAACGTTATATAATAATACAAAATAACGTATAACGTTATACAGCATTACGATATAACGTATAACGTTATGTAGTATACCGTTACAACGTATAGCGATATATACTATTACGATATAACGTATAACGTTATATACTATTACAAAATAACGTATAACGTTCTATACCATTACGATATAACGTATAACGTTATGTAGTACACCGTTACAACGTATAGCGTTATGTAGAACAACGTTACAACGTATAACGTTATATACTATAACGATATAACGTATAACGTTATATACCATTACGATATAACGTATAACGTTATATACCATTACGATATAACGTATAACGTTATATACCATTACGATATAACGTATAACGTTATATACTATTACAAAATAACGTATAACATTATATACCTTAACGATATAACGTATAACGTTATATATTATAACGATATAACGTATAACGTTATAAACTATAGCGATATAACGTATAACGTTATATAGTATTACAAAATAACGTATAACGTTATATAGCATTACGATATAACGTATAACGTTATGTAGTATACCGTTACAACGTATAGCGTTATATACTATTACGATATAGCGAATAACGTTGTATACTATTACGATATAACTTATAACGTTATGTAGTACACCGTTACAACGTATAACGTTATGTAGTACAACGTTACAACGTATAACGCTATATACTATAACGATATAAAGTATAACGTTATATACCATTACGATATAACGTATAACGTTATATACTATTACAAAATATCGTATAACGTTATATACTATTACGAAATAACGTATAACGTTATATACTATTCCAAAATAACGTATAACGTTATATAGCATTACGATATAACGTATAACGTTGTATACTATTATCATATAACGTATAACGCTATGTAGTATACCGTTACAACGTATAACGTTGTATACTATTACGATATAACGTATAACGTTAGATCCTATTTCTATATAACGTATAACGTCGTATACTATTACGATGTAACGCATAACGTTATATACCATAACGACATAACGTATAACGTTATATACTATAACGATATAACGTATAACGTTATATACTATAACGATATAACGTATAACGTTATATACTATAACGATATAACGTATAACGTTATATACTATTACGATATAACGTATAACATTAGATCCTATTGCTATATAACGTATAACGTTATATACTATTACAAAATAACGTATAACGTTATATACTATTACAAAATAACGTATAACGTTATATAGCATTACGATATAACGTATAACGTTGTATTCTACTACGTTACAACATATAACGTTATGTAGTACACCATTACAACGTATAACGTTATATACTATAACGATATAACGTATAACGTTGTATAGTATTACGATATAACGTATAAGGTTATGTAGTACACCTTTACAACGTATAACGTTATGTAGAACAACGTTACAACGTATAACGTTATATACTATAACGATATAACGTATAACGTTATATACCATTACGATATAACGTATGACGTTGTATAGTATTACGATATAACGTATAAGGTTATGTAGTACACCGTTACAACGTATAACGTTATGTAGAACAACGTTACAACGTATAACGTTATATACTATAACGATATAACGTATAACGTTATATACCATTACGATATAACGTATAACGTTATATACCATTACGATATAACGTATAACGTATTATACTATTACAAAATAACGTATAACGTTCTATACCATTACGGTATAACGTATAAGGTTGTATAGTATTACGATATAACGTATAACGTTATGTAGAACAACGTTACAACGTATAACGTTATATACTATAACGATATAACGTATAACGTTATATACCATTACGATATAACGTATGACGTTGTATAGTATTACGATATAACGTATAAGGTTCTGTAGTACACCGTTACAACGTATAACGTTATGTAGAACAACGTTACAACGTATAACGTTATATACTATAACGATATAACGTATAACGTTATATACCATTACGATATAACGTGTAACGTTATATACTATTCCAGAATAACGTATAACGTTATATAATAATACAAAATAACGTATAACGTTATATAGCATTACGATATAACGTATAACGTTATGTAGTATACCGTTACAACGTATAGCGATATATACTATTACGATATAACGTATAACGTTATATACTATTACAAAATAACGTATAACGTTCTATACCATTACGATATAACGTATAACGTTATGTAGTACACCGTTACAACGTATAACGTTATGTAGAACAACGTTACAACGTATAACGTTATATACTATAACGATATAACGTATAACGTTATATACTATAACGATATAACGTATAACGTTATATACTATTACAAAATAACGTATAACATTATATACCTTAACGATATAACGAATAACGTTATATATTATAACGATATAACGTATAACGTTATAAACTATAGCGATATAACGTATAACGTTATATAGTATTACAAAATAACGTATAACGTTATATACTATTACAAAATAACGTATAACGTTATATAGCACTACGATATAACGTATAACGTTCTATACCATTACGATATAACGTATAACGTTGTATAGTATTACGATATAACGTATAACGTTATTTAGTACAGCGTTAGAACGTATAACGTTATGTAGAACAACGTTACAACGTATAACGTTATATACTATGACGATATAGCGTATAACGTTATATACCATTACGATATAACGTATAACGTTATATACCATTACGATATAACGTATAACGTTATATACTATTACAAAATAACGTATAACGTTATATACCTTAACGATATAACGTATAACGTTATATACGATTACGATATAACGTATAACGTTACATAGTATTACAAAATAACGTATAACGTTATATACTATTACAAAATAACGTATAACGTTATATTCCTTAACGATATAACGTATAGCGTTATATACTATAACGATATAACGTATAACGTTATATAATATTACAAAATAACGTATAACGTTATATAGCATTACGAAATAACGTATAACGTTATGTAGTATACCGTTACAACGTATAACGTTATATACTATTACGATATAACGTATAACGTTGTATACTGTTACGATATAACGTATAACGTTATGTAGTACACCGTTACAACGTATAACGTTATGTAGTACACCGCTACAACGTATAACGTTATATACTATAACGATATAACGTATAACGTTATATACCATAACGATATAACGTATAACGTTATATACTATAACGATATAACGTATAACGTTATATACCATTAGGATATAACGTATAACGTTGTATAGTATTACGATATAACGTATAACGTTATGTAGTACACCGTTACAACGTATAACGTTATGTAGTACAACGTTACAACGTATAACGCTATATACTATAACGATATAATGTATAACGTTATATACCATTACGATATAACGTATAACGTTATATACTATTACAAAATAACGTATAACGTTATATAGCATTACGATATAACGTATAACGTTATGTAGTATACCGTTACAACGTATAGCGTTATATACTATTACGATATAGCGAATAACGTTGTACACTATTACGATATAAATTATAACGTTATGTAGTACACCGTTACAACGTATAACGTTATGTAGTACAACGTTACAACGTATAACGTTATATACTATAACGATATAACGTATAACGTTATATACCATTACGATATAACGTATAACGTTATATACCATTACGATATAACGTATAACGTTATATACCATTACGATATAACGTATAACGTTATATACTATTACAAAATAACGTATAACGTTATATACCTTAACGATATAACGTATAACGTTATATACTATAACGATATAACGTATAACGTTATAAACTATAGCGATATAACGTATAACGTTATATAGTATTACAAAATAACGTATAACGTTATATACTATTACAAAATAACGTATAACGCTATATACTATTACAAAATAACGTATAACGTTATATACCTTAACGATATAACGTATAGCGTTATATACTATAACGATATAACGTATAACGTTATATACCATTAGGATATAACGTATAACGTTGTATAGTATTACGATATAACGTATAACGTTATGTAGTACACCGTTACAACGTATAACGTTATATACTATAACGATATAAGGTATAACGTTATATACCATTACGATATAACGTATAACGCTATATACCATTACGATATAACGTATAACGTTATATACTATTACAAAATAACGTATAACGTTATATACCTTAACGATATAACGTATAACGTTATATACTATAACGATATAACGTATAACGTTATATTCTATAACGATATAACGTATAACGTTATATACCATTACGGTATAACGTATAACGTTGTATAGTATTACGATATAACGTATAACGTTATATACCATTACGATATAACGTATAACGTTATATACCATTACGATATAACGTATAACGTTATATACTATTACAAAATAACGTATAACGTTATATACTATTACCAAATAACGTATAACGTTATATAATATTACAAAATAACGTATAACGTTATATAGCATTACGAAATAACGTATAACATTATATAGTATACCGTTACAACGTATAGCGTTATATACTATTACGATATAACGTATAACGTTATATACTATTACGATATAACGAATAACGTTGTATACTATTACGATATAACGTATAACGTTATATACCATTACGATATAACGTATAACGTTATATACCATTACGATATAACGTATAACGTTATATACCATTACGATATAACGTATAACGTTATATACCATTACGATATAACGTATAACGTTATATACTATTACAAAATAACGTATAACGTTATATACTATTACGAAATAACGTATAACGTTATATAATATTACAAAATAACGTATAACGTTATATAGCATTACGATATAACGTATAACGTTATATACTATTACAAAATAAGGTATAACGTTATATAATATTACAAAATAACGTATAACGTTATATACTATAACGATATAGCGTATAACGTTATATACTATTAAAAAATAACGTATAACGTTATATACTATTACAAAATAACGTATAACGTTATATAGCATTACGATATAACGTATAACGTTATATACTATTCCAAAATAACGTATAACGTTATATAGCATTACGATATAACGTATAACGTTGTATACTATTATCATATAACGTATAACGCTATGTAGTATACCGTTACAACGTATAACGTTGTATACTGTTACGATATAACGTATAACGTTAGATCCTATTGCTATATAACGTATAACGTCGTATACTATTACGATATAACGCATAACGTTATATACTATATCGACATAACGTATAACGTTATATACTATAACGATATAACGTATAACGTTATATACTATAACGATATAACGTATAACGTTATATACTATTACGATATAACGTATAACGTTAGATCCTATTGCTATATAACGTATAACGTTATATACTATTACAAAATAACGTATAACGTTATATACTATTACAAAATAACGTATAACGTTATATAGCATTACGATATAACGTATAACGTTGTATTCTATTACGTTACAACATATAACGTTATGTAGTTCACCATTACAACGTATAACGTTATATACTATAACGATATAACGTATAACGTTGTATAGTATTACGATATAACGTATAAGGTTATGTAGTACACCGTTACAACGTATAACGTTATGTAGAACAACGTTACAACGTATAACGTTATATACTATAACGATATAACGTATAACGTTATATACCATTACGATATAACGTATAACGTTGTATAGTATTACGATATAACGTATAAGGTTATGTAGTACACCGTTACAACGTATAACGTTATGTAGAACAACGTTACAACGTATAACGTTATATACTATAACGATATAATGTATAACGTTATATACCATTACGATATAACGTATAACGTTATGTAGTACACCATTACAACGTATAACGTTATATACTATAACGATATAACGTATAACGTTGTATAGTATTACGATATAACGTATAAGGTTATGTAGTACACCGTTACAACGTATAACGTTATGTAGAACAACGTTACAACGTATAACGTTATATACTATAACGATATAACGTATAACGTTATATACCATTACGATATAACGTATAACGTTATATACTTTTACAAAATAACGTATAACGTTATATACCTTAACGATATAACGTATAACGTTATATACTATAACGATATAACGTATAACGTTATATACTATAACGATATAACGTATAACGTTATATACTATTACAAAATAACGTATAACGTTCTATACCATTACGGTATAACGTATAAGGTTGTATAGTATTACGATATAACGTATAACGTTATGTAGTACACCGTTACAACGTATAACGTTATGTAGTACAACGTTACAACGTATAACGTTGTATACTATAACGATATAACGTATAACGTTATATACCATTACGATATAACGTGTAACGTTATATACTATTACAAAATAACGTATAACGTTATATAATAATACAAAATAACGTATAACGTTATATAGCATTACGATATAACGTATAACGTTATGTAGTATACCGTTACAACGTATAGCGATATATACTATTACGATATAACGTATAACGTTATATACTATTACAAAATAACGTATAACGTTCTATACCATTACGATATAACGTATAACGTTATGTAGTACACCGTTACAACGTATAACGTTATGTAGAACAACGTTACAACGTATAACGTTATATACTATAACGATATAACTTATAACGTTATATACCATTACGATATAACGTATAACGTTATATACCATTACGATATAACGTATAACGTATAACGTATAACGTTATATACCATTACGATATAACGTATAACGTTATATACCATTACGATATAACGTATAACGTTATATACCATTACGATATAACGTGTAACGTTATATACTATTACAAAATAACGTATAACGTTATATAATAATACAAAATAACGTATAACGTTATATAGCATTACGATATAAGGTATAACGTTATGTAGTATACCGTTACAACGTATAGCGATATATACTATTACGATATAACGTATAACGTTATATACCATTAGGATATAACGTATAACGTTGTATAGTATTACGATATAACGTATAACGTTATGTAGTACACCGTTACAACGTATAACGTTATGTAGTACAACGTTACAACGTATAACGCTATATACTATAACGATATAATGTATAACGTTATATACCATTACGATATAACGTATAACGTTATATACTATTACAAAATAACGTATAACGTTATATAGCATTACGATATAACGTATAACGTTATGTAGTATACCGTTATAACGTATAGCGTTATATACTATTACGATATAGCGAATAACGTTGTATACTATTACGATATAAATTATAACGTTATGTAGTACACCGTTACAACGTATAACGTTATGTAGTACAACGTTACAACGTATAACGTTATATACTATAACAATATAACGTATAACGTTATATACCATTACGATATAACGTATAACGTTATATACCATTACGATATAACGTATAACGTTATATACTATTACAAAATAACGTATAACGTTATATACCTTAACGATATAACGTATAACGTTATATACTATAACGATATAACGTATAATGTTATATACCATTACGATATAACGTATAACGTTATATACCATTACGATATAACGTGTAAAGTTATATACTATTACAAAATAATGTATAACGTTATATACCTTAACGATATAACGTATAACGTTATATACTATAACGATATAACGTATAATGTTATATACTATAGCGATATAACGTATAACGTTATATAGTATTACAAAATAACGTATAACGTTATATACTATTACAAAATAACGTATAACGTTATATTCCTTAACGGTATAACGTATAACGTTATATACTATAACGAGATAACGTATAACGTTATATACTATAACGATATAACGTATGACGTTATATACTATTACAAAATAACGTATAACGTTATATACTATTACAAAATTACGTATAACGTTCTATACCATTACGGTATAAAGTATAACGTTGTATAGTATTACGATATAACGTATAACGTTATGTAGTACACCGTTACAACGTATAACGTTTTGTAGTACAACGCTACAACGTATAACGTTATATACTATAACGATATAACGCATAACGTTATATACTATTTCAAAATTACGTATAACGTTCTATACCATTACGGTATAACGTATAACGTTGTATAGTATTACGATATAACGTATAACGTTATGTAGGACACCGTTACAACGTATAACGTTATGTAGTACAACGTTACAACGTATAACGTTATATACTATAACGATATAACGCATAACGTTATATACCATAACGATATAACGTATAACGTTATATACTATAACGATATAACGTATAACGTTATATACCATTAGGATATAACGTATAACGTTGTATAGTATTACGATATAACGTATAACGTTATGTAGTACACCGTTACAACGTATACGTTATGTAGTACAACGTTACAACGTATAACGCTATATACTATAACGATATAATGTATAACGTTATATACCATTACGATATAACGTATAACGTTATATATTATTACAAAATAACGTATAACGTTATATAGCATTACGATATAACGTATAACGTTATGTAGCATACCGTTACAACGTATAGCGTTATATACTATTACGATATAGCGAATAACGTTGTATACTATTACGATATAACTTATAACGTTATGTAGTACACCGTTACAACGTATAACGTTATGTAGTACAACGTTACAACGTATAACGCTATATACTATAACGATATAAAGTATAACGTTATATACCATTACGATATAACGTATAACGTTATATACTATTACAAAATAACGTATAACGTTATATACTATTACAAAATAACGTATAACGTTATATACTATTCCAAAATAACGTATAACGTTATATAGCATTACGATATAACGTATAACGTTGTATACTATTATCATATAACGTATAACGCTATGTAGTATACCGTTACAACGTATAACGTTGTATACTATTACGATATAACGTATAACGTTAGATCCTATTGCTATATAACGTATAACGTCGTATACTATTACGATGTAACGCATAACGTTATATACCATAACGACATAACGTATAACGTTATATACTATAACGATATAACGTATAACGTTATATACTATAACGATATAACGTATAACATTAGATCCTATTGCTATATAACGTATAACGTTATATACTATTACAAAATAACGTATAACGTTATATACTATTACAAAATAACGTATAACGTTATATAGCATTACGATATAACGTATAACGTTGTATTCTATTACGTTACAACATATAACGTTATGTAGTACACCATTACAACGTATAACGTTATATACTATAACGATATAACGTATAACGTTGTATAGTATTACGATATAACGTATAAGGTTATGTAGTACACCTTTACAACGTATAACGTTATGTAGAACAACGTTACAACGTATAACGTTATATACTATAACGATATAACGTATAACGTTATATACCATTACGATATAACGTATGACGTTGTATAGTATTACGATATAACGTATAAGGTTATGTAGTACACCGTTACAACGTATAACGCTATGTAGAACAACGTTACAACGTATAACGTTATATACTATAACGATATAACGTATAACGTTATATACCATTACGATATAACGTATAACGTTATATACCATTACGATATAACGTATAACGTTACATACTATTACAAAATAACGTATAACGTTCTATACCAT
Source organism: Bombus affinis (assembly GCF_024516045.1). Classification (NCBI taxonomy): domain Eukaryota; kingdom Metazoa; phylum Arthropoda; class Insecta; order Hymenoptera; family Apidae; genus Bombus; species Bombus affinis. Next base: position 40,795 of record NW_026108997.1, on the reverse strand, counting down.
TACGGTATAACGTATAAGGTTGTATAGTATTACGATATAACGTATAACGTTATGTAGAACAACGTTACAACGTATAACGTTATATACTATAACGATATAACGTATAACGTTATATACCATTACGATATAACGTGTAACGTTATATACTATTACAGAATAACGTATAACGTTATATAATAATACAAAATAACGTATAACGTTATATAGCATTACGATATAACGTATAACGTTATGTAGTATACCGTTAGAACGTATAGCGATATATACTATTACGATATAACGTATAACGTTATATACTATTACAAAATAACAAATAACGTTCTATACCATTACGATATAACGTATAACGTTATGTAGTACACCGTTACAACGTATAACGTTATGTAGAACAACGTTACAACGTATAACGTTATATACTATAACGATATAACGTATAACGTTATATACTATAACGATATAACGTATAACGTTATATACCATTACGATATAACGTATAACGTTATATACCATTACGATATAACGTATAACGTTATATACTATAACGATATAACGTATAACGTTATATACTATAACGATATAACGTATAACGTTATATACTATTACGATATAACGTATAACGTTAGATCCTATTGCTATATAACGTATAACGTTATATACTATTACAAAATAACGTATAACGTTATATACTATTACAAAATAACGTATAACGTTATATAGCATTACGATATAACGTATAACGTTGTATTCTATTACGTTACAACATATAACGTTATGTAGTTCACCATTACAACGTATAACGTTATATACTATAACGATATAACGTATAACGTTGTATAGTATTACGATATAACGTATAAGGTTATGTAGTACACCGTTACAACGTATAACGTTATGTAGAACAACGTTACAACGTATAACGTTATATACTATAACGATATAACGTATAACGTTATATACCATTACGATATAACGTATAACGTTGTATAGTATTACGATATAACGTATAAGGTTATGTAGTACACCGTTACAACGTATAACGTTATGTAGAACAACGTTACAACGTATAACGTTATATACTATAACGATATAATGTATAACGTTATATACCATTACGATATAACGTATAACGTTATGTAGTACACCATTACAACGTATAACGTTATATACTATAACGATATAACGTATAACGTTGTATAGTATTACGATATAACGTATAAGGTTATGTAGTACACCGTTACAACGTATAACGTTATGTAGAACAACGTTACAACGTATAACGTTATATACTATAACGATATAACGTATAACGTTATATACCATTACGATATAACGTATAACGTTATATACTTTTACAAAATAACGTATAACGTTATATACCTTAACGATATAACGTATAACGTTATATACTATAACGATATAACGTATAACGTTATATACTATAACGATATAACGTATAACGTTATATACTATTACAAAATAACGTATAACGTTCTATACCATTACGGTATAACGTATAAGGTTGTATAGTATTACGATATAACGTATAACGTTATGTAGTACACCGTTACAACGTATAACGTTATGTAGTACAACGTTACAACGTATAACGTTGTATACTATAACGATATAACGTATAACGTTATATACCATTACGATATAACGTGTAACGTTATATACTATTACAAAATAACGTATAACGTTATATAATAATACAAAATAACGTATAACGTTATATAGCATTACGATATAACGTATAACGTTATGTAGTATACCGTTACAACGTATAGCGATATATACTATTACGATATAACGTATAACGTTATATACTATTACAAAATAACGTATAACGTTCTATACCATTACGATATAACGTATAACGTTATGTAGTACACCGTTACAACGTATAACGTTATGTAGAACAACGTTACAACGTATAACGTTATATACTATAACGATATAACTTATAACGTTATATACCATTACGATATAACGTATAACGTTATATACCATTACGATATAACGTATAACGTTATATTCCTTAACGACATAACGTATAGCGTTATATACTATAACGATATAACGTATAACGTTATATACTATAACGATATAACGTATAACGTAATATACTATTACAAAATAACGTATAACGTTATATACTATTACAAAATAACGTATAACGTTATATACTATTACAAAATAACGTATAACATTATATAGCATTACGATATAACGTATAACGTTGTATTCTATTACGTTACAACATATAATGTTATGTAGTACACCATTACAACGTATAACGTTATATACTATAACGATATAACGTATAACGTTGTATAGTATTACGATATAACGTATAAGGTTATGTAGTACACCTTTACAACGTATAACGTTATGTAGAACAACGTTACAACGTATAACGTTATATACTATAACGATATAACGTATAACGTTATATACCATAACGATATAACGTATGACGTTGTATAGTATTACGATATAACGTATAAGGTTATGTAGTACACCGTTACAACGTATAACGCTATGTAGAACAACGTTACAACGTATAACGTTATATACTATAACGATATAACGTATAACGTTATATACCATTACGATATAACGTATAACGTTATATACCATTACGATATAACGTATAACGTTATATACTATTACAAAATAACGTATAACGTTCTATACCATTACGGTATAACGTATAAGGTTGCATAGTATTACGATATAACGTATAACGTTATGTAGAACAACGTTACATCGTATAACGTTATATACTATAACGATATAACGTATAACGTTATATACCATTACGATATAACGTATGACGTTGTATAGTATTACGATATAACGTATAAGGTTATGTAGTACACCGTTACAACGTATAACGTTATGTAGAACAACGTTACAACGTATAACGTTATATACTATAACGATATAACGTATAACGTTATATACCATTACGATATAACGTGTAACGTTATATACTATTACAGAATAACGTATAACGTTATATAATAATACAAAATAACGTATAACGTTATATAGCATTACGATATAACGTATAACGTTATGTAGTATACCGTTACAACGTATAGCGATATATACTATTACGATATAACGTATAACGTTATATACTATTACAAAATAACGTATAACGTTCTATACCATTACGATATAACGTATAACGTTATGTAGTACACCGTTACAACGTATAACGTTATGTAGAACAACGTTACAACGTATAACGTTATATACTATAACGATATAACGTATAACGTTATATACTATAACGATATAACGTATAACGTTATATACCATTACGGTATAACGTATAACGTTATATACCATTACGATATAACGTATAACGTTATATACCATTACGATATAACGTATAACGTTATATACTATTACAAAATAACGTATAACGTTTTATACCTTAACGATATAACGTATAACGTTATATACTATAACGATATAACGTATAACGTTATAAACTATAGCGATATAACGTATAACGTTATATAGTATTACAAAATAACGTATAACGTTATATACTATTACAAAATAACGTATAACGTTATATTCCTTAACGATATAACGTATAACGTTATATACTATAACGATATAACGTATAACGTTATATACTATAACGATATAACGTATAACGTTATATACTAGTACAAAATAACGTATAACGTTCTATACCATTACGGTATAACGTATAAGGTTGTATAGTATTACGATATAACGTATAACGTTATGTAGTACACCGTTACAACGTATAACGTTATGTAGTACAACGTTACAACGTATAACGTTGTATACTATAACGATATAACGTATAACGTTATATACCATTACGATACAACGTATAACGTTATATACCATTACGATATAACGTATAACGTTATATACTATTACAAAATAACGTATAACATTATATACCTTAACGATATAACGTATAACGTTATATATTATAACGATATAACGTATAACGTTATAAACTATAGCGATATAACGTATAACGTTATATAGTATTACAAAATAACGTATAACGTTATATAGCATTACGATATAACGTATAACGTTATGTAGTATACCGTTACAACGTATAGCGTTATATACTATTACGATATAGCGAATAACGTTGTATACTATTACGATATAACTTATAACGTTATGTAGTACACCGTTACAACGTATAACGTTATGTAGTACAACGTTACAACGAATAACGCTATATACTATAACGATATAAAGTATAACGTTATATACCATTACGATATAACGTATAACGTTATATACTATTACAAAATAACGTATAATGTTATATACTATTACAAAATAACGTATAACGTTATATACTATTCCAAAATAACGTATAACGTTATATAGCATTACGATATAACGTATAACGTTGTATACTATTATCATATAACGTATAACGCTATGTAGTATACCGTTACAACGTATAACGTTGTATACTATTACGATATAACGTATAACGTTAGATCCTATTGCTATATAACGTATAACGTCGTATACTATTACGATGTAACGCATAACGTTATATACCATAACGACATAACGTATAACGTTATATACTATAACGATATAACGTATAACGTTATATACTATAACGATATAACGTATAACGTTATATACTATTACGATATAACGTATAACATTAGATCCTATTGCTATATAACGTATAACCTTATATACTATTACAAAATAACGTATAACGTTATATACTATTACAAAATAACGTATAACGTTATATAGCATTACGATATAACGTATAACGTTGTATTCTACTACGTTACAACATATAACGTTATGTAGTACACCATTACAACGTATAACGTTATATACTATAACGATATAACGTATAACGTTGTATAGTATTACGATATAACGTATAAGGTTATGTAGTACACCTTTACAACGTATAACGTTATGTAGAACAACGTTACAACGTATAACGTTATATACTATAACGATATAACGTATAACGTTATATACCATTACGATATAACGTATGACGTTGTATAGTACTACGATATAACGTATAAGGTTATGTAGTACACCGTTACAACGTATAACGTTATGTAGAACAACGTTACAACGTATAACGTTATATACTATAACGATATAACGTATAACGTTATATACCATTACGATATAACGTATAACGTTATATACCATTACGATATAACGTATAACGTTATATACCATTACGATATAACGTATAACGTTATATACTATTACAAAATAACGTATAACGTTCTATACCATTACGGTATAACGTATAAGGTTGTATAGTATTACGATATAACGTATAACGTTATGTAGAACAACGTTACAACGTATAACGTTATATACTATAACGATATAACGTATAACGTTATATACCATTACGATATAACGTATGACGTTGTATAGTATTACGATATAACGTATAAGGTTATGTAGTACACCGTTACAACGTATAACGTTATGTAGAACAACGTTACAACGTATAACGTTATATACCATAACGATATAACGTATAACGTTATATACCATTACGATATAACGTGTAACGTTATATACTATTACAGAATAACGTATAACGTTGTATAATAATACAAAATAACGTATAACGTTATATAGCATTACGATATAACGTATAACGTTATGTAGTATACCGTTACAACGTATAGCGATATATACTATTACGATATAACGTATAACGTTATATACTATTACAAAATAACGTATAACGTTCTATACCATTACGATATAACGTATAACGTTATGTAGTACACCGTTACAACGTATAACGTTATGTAGAACAACGTTACAACGTATAACGTTATATACTATAACGATATAACGTATAACGTTATATACTATAACGATATAACGTATAACGTTATATACCATTACGGTATAACGTATAACGTTATATACCATTACGATATAACGTATAACGTTATATACCATTACGATATAACGTATAACGTTATATACTATTACAAAATAACGTATAACGTTTTATACCTTAACGATATAACGTATAACGTTATATACTATAACGATATAACGTATAACGTTATAAACTATAGCGATATAACGTATAACGTTATATAGTATTACAAAATAACGTATAACGTTATATACTATTACAAAATAACGTATAACGTTATATTCCTTAACGATATAACGTATAACGTTATATACTATAATGATATAACGTATAACGTTATATACTATAACGATATAACGTATAACGTTATATACTATTACAAAATAACGTATAACGTTCTATACCATTACGGTATAACGTATAAGGTTGTATAGTATTACGATATAACGTATAACGTTATGTAGTACACCGTTACAACGTATAACGTTATGTAGTACAACGTTACAACGTAAAACGTTGTATACTATAACGATATAACGTATAACGTTATATACCATTACGATATAACGTGTAACGTTATATACTATTACAAAATAACGTATAACGTTATATAATAATACAAAATAACGTATAACGTTATATAGCATTACGATATAACGTATAACGTTATGTAGTATACCGTTACAACGTATAGCGATATATACTATTACGATATAACGTATAACGTTATATACTATTACAAAATAACGTATAACGTTCTATACCATTACGATATAACGTATAACGTTATGTAGTACACCGTTACAACGTATAACGTTATGTAGAAAACGTTACAACGTATAACGTTATATACTATAACGATATAACGTATAACGTTATATACCATTACGATATAACGTATAACGTTATATACCATTACGATACAACGTATAACGTTATATACCATTACGATATAACGTATAACGTTATATACTATTACAAAATAACGTATAACATTATATACCTTAACGATATAACGTATAACGTTATATATTATAACGATATAACGTATAACGTTATAAACTATAGCGATATAACGTATAACGTTATATAGTATTACAAAATAACGTATAACGTTATATAGCATTACGATATAACGTATAACGTTATGTAGTATACCGTTACAACGTATAGCGTTATATACTATTACGATATAGCGAATAACGTTGTATACTATTACGATATAACTTATAACGTTATGTAGTACACCGTTACAACGTATAACGTTATGTAGTACAACGTTACAACGAATAACGCTATATACTATAACGATATAAAGTATAACGTTATATACCATTACGATATAACGTATAACGTTATATACTATTACAAAATAACGTATAACGTTATATACTATTACAAAATAACGTATAACGTTATATACTATTCCAAAATAACGTATAACGTTATATAGCATTACGATATAACGTATAACGTTGTATACTATTATCATATAACGTATAACGCTATGTGGTATACCGTTACAACGTATAACGTTGTATACTATTACGATATAACGTATAACGTTAGATCCTATTGCTATATAACGTATAACGTCGTATACTATTACGATGTAACGCATAACGTTATATACCATAACGACATAACGTATAACGTTATATACTATAACGATATAACGTATAACGTTATATACTATAACGATATAACGTATAACGTTATATACTATAACGATATAACGTATAACGTTATATACTATAACGATATAACGTATAACGTTATATACCATTACGGTATAACGTATAACGTTATATACCATTACGATATAACGTATAACGTTATATACCATTACGATATAACGTATAACGTTATATACTATTACAAAATAACGTATAACGTTTTATACCTTAACGATATAACGTATAACGTTATATACTATAACGATATAACGTATAACGTTATAAACTATAGCGATATAACGTATAACGTTATATAGTATTACAAAATAACGTATAACGTTATATACTATTACAAAATAACGTATAACGTTCTATACCATTACGATATAACGTATAACGTTATGTAGTACACCGTTACAACGTATAACGTTATGTAGAACAACGTTACAACGTATAACGTTATATACTATAACGATATAACGTATAACGTTATATACTATAACGATATAACGTATAACGTTATATACCATTACGGTATAACGTATAACGTTATATACCATTACGATATAACGTATAACGTTATATACCATTACGATATAACGTATAACGTTATATACTATTACAAAATAACGTATAACGTTTTATACCTTAACGATATAACGTATAACGTTATATACTATAACGATATAACGTATAACGTTATATACTATTACAAAATAACGTATAACGTTCTATACCATTACGGTATAACGTATAAGGTTGTATAGTATTACGATATAACGTATAACGTTATGTAGTACACCGTTACAACGTATAACGTTATGTAGTACAACGTTACAACGTAAAACGTTGTATACTATAACGATATAACGTATAACGTTATATACCATTACGATATAACGTGTAACGTTATATACTATTACAAAATAACGTATAACGTTATATAATAATACAAAATAACGTATAACGTTATATAGCATTACGATATAACGTATAACGTTATGTAGTATACCGTTACAACGTATAGCGATATATACTATTACGATATAACGTATAACGTTATATACTATTACAAAATAACGTATAACGTTCTATACCATTACGATATAACGTATATCGTTATGTAGTACAACGTTACAACGTATAACGCTATATACTATAACGATATAATGTATAACGTTATATACCATTACGATATAACGTATAACGTTATATACTATTACAAAATAACGTATAACGTTATATAGCATTACGATAAAACGTATAACGTTATGTAGTATACCGTTACAACGTATAGCGTTATATACTATTACGATATAGCGAATAACGTTGTATACTATTACGATATAACTTATAACGTTATGTAGTACACGGTTACAACGTATAACGTTATGTAGTACAACGTTACAACGTATAACGTTATATACTATAACGATATAACGTATAACGTTATATACCATTACGATATAACGTATTACGTTATATACCATTACGTTATAACGTATAACGTTATATACTATTACAAAATAACGTATACGTTCTATACCATTACGGTATAACGTATAAGGTTGTATAGTATTACGATATAACGTATAACGTTATGTAGAACAACGTTACAACGTATTAACGTTATATACTATAACGATATAACGTATAACGTTATATACCATTACGATATAACGTATGACGTTGTATAGTATTACGATATAACGTATAAGGTTATGTAGTACACCGTTACAACGTATAACGTTATGTAGAACAACGTTACAACGTATAACGTTATATACTATAACGATATAACGTATAACGTTATATACCATTACGATATAACGTGTAACGTTATATACTATTACAGAAATAACGTATAACGTTATATAATAATACAAATAACGTATAACGTTATATAGCATTACGATATAACGTATAACGTTATGTAGTATACCGTTACAACGTATAGCGATATATACTATTACGATATAACGTATAACGTTATATACTATTACAAAATAACGTATAACGTTCTATACCATTACGATATAACGTATAACGTTATGTAGTACACCGTTACAACGTATAACGGTAATGTAGAACAACGTTACAACGTATAACGTTATATACTATACACGAGATAACGTATAACGTTATATACTATAACGATATAACGTATGACGTTATATACTATTACAAAATAACGTATAACGTTATATACTATTACAAATTACGTATAACGTTCTATACCCATTACGGTATAAAGTATAACGTTGTATAGTATTACGATATAACGTATAACGTTATGTAGTACACCGTTACAACGTATAACGTTTTGTAGTACAACGTTACAACGTATAACGTTATATACTATAACGATATAACGCATAACGTTATATACTATTACAAAATTACGTATAACGTTCTATACCATTACGCTATACCGTATAACGTTGTATAGTATTACGATATAACGTATAACGTTATGTAGTACACCGGTACAACGTATAACGTTATGTAGTACAACCTTACAACGTATAACGTTATATACTATAACGATATAACGCATAACGTTATATACCATAACGATATAACGTATAACGTTATATACTATAACGATATAACGTATAACGTTATATACCATTAGGATATAACGTATAACGTTGTATAGTATTACGATATAACGTATAACGTTATGTAGTACACCGTTACAACGTATACGTTATGTAGTACAACGTTACAACGTATAACGCTATATACTATAACGATATAATGTATAACGTTATATACCATTACGATATAACGTATAACGTTATATACTATTACAAAATAACGTATAACGTTATATAGCATTACGATATAACGTATAACGTTATGTAGTATACCGTTACAACGTATAGCGTTATATACTATTACGATATAGCGAATAACGTTGTATACTATTACGATATAACTTATAACGTTATGTAGTACACCGTTACAACGTATAATGTTATGTAGTACAACGTTACAACGTATAACGCTATATACTATAGACAATATAAAGTATAACGTTAATACCATTACGATATAACGTATAACGTTATATACTATTACAAAATAACGTATAACGTTATATACTATTACAAAATAACGTATAACGTTGTATTCTATTACGTTACAACATATAACGTTATGTAGTACACCATTACAACGTATAACGCTATATACTATAACGATATAACGAATAACGTTGTATAGTATTACGATATAACGTATAAGGTTATGTAGTACACCGTTACAACGTATAACGCTATGTAGAACAACGTTACAACGTATAACGTTATATACTATAACGATATAACGTATAACGTTATATACCATTACGATATAACGTATAACGTTATATACCATTACGATATAACGTATAACGTTATATACTATTACAAAATAACGTATAACGTTCTATACCATTACGGTATAACGTATAAGGTTGTATAGTATTACGATATAACGTATAACGTTATGTAGAACAACGTTACAACGTATAACGTTATATACTATAACGATATAACGTATAACGTTATATACCATTACGATATAACGTGTAACGTTATATACTATTACAGAATAACGTATAACGTTATATAATAATACAAAATAACGTATAACGTTATATAGCATTACGATATAACGTATAACGTTATGTAGTATACCGTTACAACGTATAGCGATATATACTATTACGATATAACGTATAACGTTATATACTATTACAAAATAACGTATAACGTTCTATACCATTACGATATAACGTATAACGTTAAGTAGTACACCGTTAGAACGTATAACGTTATGTAGAACAACGTTACAACGTATAACGTTATATACTATAACGATATAACGTATAACGTTATATACTATAACGATATAACGTATAACGTTATATACCATTACGATATAACGTATAACGTTATATACCATTACGATATAACGTATAACGTTATATACCATTACGATATAACGTATAACGTTATATACTATTACAAAATAACGTATAACGTTTTATACCTTAACGATATAACGTATAACGTTATATACTATAACGATATAACGTATAACGTTATAAACTATAGCGATATAACGTATAACGTTATATAGTATTACAAAATAACGTATAACGTTATATACTATTACAAAATAACGTATAACGTTATATTCCTTAACGATATAACGTATAACGTTATATACTATAACGATATAACGTATAACGTTATATACTATAACGATATAACGTATAACGTTATATACTATAACGATATAACGTATAACGTTATATACTATTACAAAATAACGTATAACGTTCTATACCATAACGGTATAACGTATAAGGTTGTATAGTATTACGATATAACGTATAACGTTATGTAGTACACCGTTACAACGTATAACGTTATGTAGTACAACGTTACAACGTATAACGTTGTATACTATAACGATATAACGTATAACGTTATATACCATTACGATATAACGTGTAACGTTATATACTATTACAAAATAACGTATAACGTTATATAATAATACAAAATAACGTATAACGTTATATAGCATTACGATATAACGTATAACGTTATGTAGTATACCGTTACAACGTATGGCGATATATACTATTACGATATAACGTATAACGTTATATACTATTACAAAATAACGTATAACGTTCTATACCATTACGATATAACGTATAACGTTATGTAGTACACCGTTACAACGTATAACGTTATGTAGAACAACGTTACAACGTATAACGTTATATACTATAACGATATAACGTATAACGTTATATACCATTACGATATAACGTATAACGTTATATACCATTACGATATAACGTATAACGTTATATATTATAACGACATAACGTATAACGTTATAAACTATAGCGATATAACGTATAACGTTATATAGTATTACAAAATAACGTATAACGTTCTATACCATTACGATATAACGTATAACGTTATGTAGTACACCGTTACAACGTATAACGTTATGTAGTACACCGTTACAACGTATAACGTTATGTAGAACAACGTTACAACGTATAACGTTATATACTATAACGATATAACGTATAACGTTATATACCATTACGATATAACGTATAACGTTATATACCATTACGATATAACGTATAACGTTATATACTATTACAAAATAACGTATAACATTATATACCTTAACGATATAACGTATAACGTTATATATTATAACGACATAACGTATAACGTTATAAACTATAGCGATATAACGTATAACGTTATATAGTATTACAAAATAACGTATAACGTTATATACTATTACAAAATAACGTATAACGTTATATAGCATTACGATATAACGTATAACGTTCTATACCATTACGATATAACGTATAACGTTGTATAGTATTACGATATAACGTATAACGTTATTTAGTACAGCGTTAGAACGTATAACGTTATGTAGAACAACGTTACAACGTATAACGTTATATAATATTACAAAATAACGTATAACGTTATATAGCATTACGAAATAACGTATAACGTTATGTAGTATACCGTTACAACGTATAGCGTTATATACTATTACGATATAACGTATAACGTTATATAATATTACGATATAACGTATAACGTTGTATACTGTTACGATATAACGTATAACGTTATGTAGTACACCGTTACAACGTATAACGTTATGTAGTACACCGTTACAACGTATAACGTTATGTAGTACAACGTTACAACGTATAACGCTATATACTATAACGATATAATGTATAACGTTATATACCATTACGATATAACGTATAACGTTATATACTATTACAAAATAACGTATAACGTTATATAGCATTACGATAAAACGTATAACGTTATGTAGTATACCGTTACAACGTATAGCGTTATATACTATTACGATATAGCGAATAACGTTGTATACTATTACGATATAACTTATAACGTTATGTAGTACACGGTTACAACGTATAACGTTATGTAGTACAACGTTACAACGTATAACGTTATATACTATAACGATATAACGTATAACGTTATATACCATTACGATATAACGTATAACGTATATATACCATTACGTTATAACGTATAACGTTATATACTATTACAAAATAACGTATAACGTTCTATACCATACGGTATAACGTATAAGGTTGTATAGTATTACGATATAACGTATAACGTTATGTAGAACAACGTTACAACGTATAACGTTATATACTATAACGATATAACGTATAACGTTATATACCATTACGATATAACGTATGACGTTGTATAGTATTACGATATAACGTATAAGGTTATGTAGTACACCGTTACAACGTATAACGTTATGTAGAACCAACGTTACAACGTATAACGTTATATACTATAACGATATAACGTATAACGTTATATACCATTACGATATAACGTGTAACGTTATATACTATTACAGAATAACGTATAACGTTATATAATAATACAAAATAACGTATAACGTTATATAGCATTACGATATAACGTATAACGTTATGTAGTATACCGTTACAACGTATAGCGATATATACTATTACGATATAACGTATAACGTTATATACTATTACAAAATAACGTATAACGTTCTATACCATTACGATATAACGTATAACGTTATGTAGTACACCCGTTACAACGTATAACGTTATGTAGAACAACGTTACAACGTATAACGTTATATACTATAACGAGATAACGTATAACGTTATATACTATAACGATATAACGTATGACGTTATATACTATTACAAAATAACGTATAACGTTATATACTATTACAAAATTACGTATAACGTTCTATACCATTACGGGTATAAAGTATAACGTTGTATAGTATTACGATATAACGTATAACGTTATGTAGTACACCGTTACAACGTATAACGTTTTGTAGTACAACGTTACAACGTATAACGTATATACTATAACGATATAACGCATAACGTTATATACTATTACAAAATTACGTATAACGTTCTATACCATTACGCTATACCGTATAACGTTGTATAGTATTACGATATAACGTATAACGTTATGTAGTACACCGTTACAACGTATAACGTTATGTAGTACAACCTTACAACGTATAATGTTATATACTATAACGATATAACGCATAACGTTATATACCATAACGATATAACGTATAACGTTATATACTATAACGATATAACGTATAACGTTATATACCATTAGGATATAACGTATAACGTTGTATAGTATTACGATATAACGTATAACGTTATGTAGTACACCGTTACAACGTATACGTTTATGTAGTACAACGTTACAACGTATAACGCTATATACTATAACGATATAATGTATAACGTTATATACCATTACGATATAACGTATAACGTTATATACTATTACAAAATAACGTATAACGTTATATAGCATTACGATATAACGTATAACGTTATGTAGTATACCGTTACAACGTATAGCGTTATATACTATTACGATATAGCGAATAACGTTGTATACTATTACGATATAACTTATAACGTTATGTAGTACACCGTTACAACGTATAATGTTATGTAGTACAACGTTACAACGTATAACGCTATATACTATAACGATATAAAGTATAACGTTATATACCATTACGATATAACGTATAACGTTATATACTATTACAAAATAACGTATAACGTTATATACTATTACAAAATAACGTATAACGTTATATACTATTCCAAAATAACGTATAACGTTATATAGCATTACGATATAACGTATAACGTTGTATACTATTATCATATAACGTATAACGCTATGTAGTATACCGTTACAACGTATAACGTTGTATACTATTACGATATAACGTATAACGTTAGATCCTATTGCTATATAACGTATAACGTCGTATACTATTACGATGTAACGCATAACGTTATATACCATAACGACATAACGTATAACGTTATATACTATAACGATATAACGTATAACGTTATATACTATAACGATATAACGTATAACGTTATATACTATAACGATATAACGTATAACGTTATATACTATTACGATATAGCGTATAACATTAGATCCTATTGCTATATAACGTATAACGTTATATACTATTACAAAATAACGTATAACGTTATATACTTTTACAAAATAACGTATAACATTATATAGCATTACGATATAACGTATAACGTTGTATTCTATTACGTTACAACATATAACGTTATGTAGTACACCATTACAACGTATAACGCTATATACTATAACGATATAACGTATAACGTTGTATAGTATTACGATATAACGTATAAGGTTATGTAGTACACCGTTACAACGTATAACGCTATGTAGTACACCGTTACAACGTATAACGTTATGTAGAACAACGTTACAACGTATAACGTTATATACTATAACGATATAACGTATAACGTTATATACCATTACGATATAACGTATAACGTTATATACCATTACGATATAACGTATAACGTTATATCGTAATGGTATATAACGTATAACGTTATATACTATTACAAAATAACGTATAACATTATATACCTTAACGATATAACGCATAACGTTATATATTATAACGATATAACGTATAACGTTATAAACTATAGCGATATAACGTATAACGTTATATAGTATTACAAAATAACGTATAACGTTATATAGCATTACGATATAACGTATAACGTTATGTAGTATACCGTTACAACGTATAGCGTTATATACTATTACGATATAGCGAATAACGTTGTATACTATTACGATATAACTTATAACGTTATGTAGTACACCGTTACAACGTATAACGTTATGTAGTACAACGTTACAACGTATAACGCTATATACTATAACGATATAAAGTATAACGTTATATACCATTACGATATAACGTATAACGTTATATACTATTACAAAATAACGTATAACGTTATATACTATTACAAAATAACGTATAACGTTATATACTATTCCAAAATAACGTATAACGTTATATAGCATTACGATATAACGTATAACGTTGTATACTATTATCATATAACGTATAACGCTATGTAGTATACCGTTACAACGTATAACGTTGTATACTATTACGATATAACGTATAACGTTAGATCCTATTGCTATATAACGTATAACGTCGTATACTATTACGATGTAACGCATAACGTTATATACCATAACGACATAACGTATAACGTTATATACTATAACGATATAACGTATAACGTTATATACTATAACGATATAACGTATAACGTTATATACTATAACGATATAACGTATAACGTTATATACTATTACGATATAACGTATAACATTAGATCCTATTGCTATATAACGTATAACGTTATATACTATAACGATATAACGTATAACGTTGTATAGTATTACGATATAACGTATAAGGTTATGTAGTACACCTTTACAACGTATAACGTTATGTAGAACAACGTTACAACGTATAACGTTATATACTATAACGATATAACGTATAACGTTATATACCATTACGATATAACGTATGACGTTGTATAGTATTGCGATATAACGTATAAGGTTATGTAGTACACCGTTACAACGTATAACGTTATGTAGAACAACGTTACAACGTATAACGTTATATACTATAACGATATAACGTATAACGTTATATACCATTACGATATAACGTATAACGTTATATACCATTACGATATAACGTATAACGTTATATACTATTACAAAATAACGTATAACGTTCTATACCATTACGGTATAACGTATAAGGTTGTATAGTATTACGATATAACGTATAACGTTATGTAGAACAACGTTACAACGTATAACGTTATATACTATAACGATATAACGTATAACGTTATATACCATTACGATATAACGTATGACGTTGTATAGTATTACGATATAACGTATAAGGTTATGTAGTACACCGTTACAACGTATAACGTTATGTAGAACAACGTTACAACGTATAACGTTATACACTATAACGATATAACGTATAACGTTATATACCATTACGATATAACGTGTAACGTTATATACTATTACAGAATAACGTATAACGTTATATAATAATACAAAATAACGTATAACGTTATATAGCATTACGATATAACGTATAACGTTATGTAGTATACCGTTACAACGTATAGCGATAGATACTATTACGATATAACGTATAACGTTATATACTATTACAAAATAACGTATAACGTTCTATACCATTACGATATAACGTATAACGTTATGTAGTACACCGTTACAACGTATAACGTTATGTAGAACAACGTTACAACGTATAACGTTATATACTATAACGATATAACGTATAACGTTATATACTATAACGATATAACGTATAACGTTATATACCATTACGATATAACGTATAACGTTATATACCATTACGATATAACGTATAACGTTATATACCATTGCGATATAACGTATAACGTTATATACTATTACAAAATAACGTATAACGTTTTATACCTTAATGATATAACGTATAACGTTATTTACTATAACGATATAACGTATAACGTTATAAACTATAGCGATATAACGTATAACGTTATATAGTATTACAAAATAACGTATAACGTTATATACTATTACAAAATAACGTATAACGTTATATTCCTTAACGATATAACGTATAACGTTATATACTATAACGATATAACGTATAACGTTATATACTATAACGATATAACGTATAACGTTATATACTATTACAAAATAACGTATAACGTTCTATACCATTACGGTATAACGTATAAGATTGTATAGTATTACGATATAACGTATAACGTTATGTAGTACACCGTTACAACGTATAACGTTATGTAGTACAACGTTACAACGTATAACGTTGTATACTATAACGATATAACGTATAACGTTATATACCATTACGATATAACGTGTAACGTTATATACTATTACAAAATAACGTATAACGTTATATAATAATACAAAATAACGTATAACGTTATATAGCATTACGATATAACGTATAACGTTATATACTATTACAAAATAACGTATAACGTTATATACCTTAACGATATAACGTATAACGTTATATACTATAACGATATAACGTATAACGTTATAAACTATAGCGATATAACGTATAACGTTATATAGTATTACAAAATAACGTATAACGTTATATACTATTACAAAATAACGTATAACGTTATATTCCTTAACGATATAACGTATAACGTTAAATACTATAACGATATAACGTATAACGTTATATACTATAACGATATAACGTATAACGTTATATACTATTACAGAATAACGTATAACGTTATATACTATTACAAAATAACGTATAACGTCATATACTATTACAAAATAACGTATAACGTTATATAGCATTACGATATAACGTATAACGTTGTATACCATTATCATATAACGTATAACGTTATGTAGTACACCGTTACAACGTATAACGTTATGTAGAACAACGTTACAACGTATAACGTTATATACTATAACGATATAACGTATAACGTTATATACTATAACGATATAACGTATAACGTTATATACCATTACGATATAACGTATAACGTTATATACCATTACGATATAACGTATGACGTTATATACCATTACGATATAACGTATAACGTTATATACTATTACAAAATAACGTATAACGTTTTATACCTTAACGATATAACGTATAACGTTATATACTATAACGATATAACGTATAACGTTATAAACTATAGCGATATAACGTATAACGTTATATAGTATTACAAAATAACGTATAACGTTATATACTATTACAAAATAACGTATAACGTTATATTCCTTAACGATATAACGTATAACGTTATATACTATAACGATATAACGTATAACGTTATATACTATAACGATATAACGTATAACGTTATATACTATTACAAAATAACGTATAACGTTCTATACCATTACGGTATAACGTATAAGATTGTATAGTATTACGATATAACGTATAACGTTATGTAGAACAACGTTACAACGTATAACGTTATATACTATAACGATATAACGTATAACGTTATATACCATTACGATATAACGTATGACGTTGTATAGTATTACGATATAACGTATAAGGTTATGTAGTACACCGTCACAACGTATAACGTTATGTAGAACAACGTTACAACGTATAACGTTATATACTATAACGATATAACGTATAACGTTATATACCATTACGATATAACGTGTAACGTTATATACTATTACAGAATAACGTACAACGTTATATAATAATACAAAATAACGTATAACGTTATATAGCATTACGATACAACGTATAACGTTATGTAGTACAACGTTACAACGTATAACGTTGTATACTATAACGATATAACGTATAACGTTATATACCATTACGATATAACGTGTAACGTTATATACTATTACAAAATAACGTATAACGTTATATAATAATACAAAATAACGTATAACGTTATATAGCATTACGATATAACGTATAACGTTATATACTATTACAAAATAACGTATAACGTTATATACCTTAACGATATAACGTATAACGTTATATACTATAACAATATCACGTATAACGTTATATACTATTACGATATAACGTATAACGTTATATACTATTACAAAAATAACGTATAACGTTATATTCCTTAACGATATAACGTATAGCGTTATATACTATAACGATATAACGTATAGCGTTATATACTATAACGATATAACGTATAGCGTTATATACTATAACGATATAACGCATAACGTTATATACTATAACGATATAACGTATAACGTTATATACTATTACAAAATAACGTATAACGTTATATATTATTACAAAATAACGTATAACGTTATATACTATTACATAATAACGTATAACGTTATATAGCATTACGATATAACGTATAACGTTGTATACCATTATCATATAACGTATAACGTTATGTAGTGCACCGTTACAACGTATAACGTTATGTAGTAAAACGTTACAACGTATAACGATATATACTATAACGATATAACGTATAACGTTATATACCATTACGATAGAACGTGTAACGTTATATACTATTACCAAATAACGTATAACGTTATATAATATTACAAAATAACGTATAACGTTATATAGCATTACGAAATAACGTATAACGTTATGTAGTATACCGTTACAACGTATAGCGTTATATACTATTACGATATAACGTATAACGTTATACACTATTACGATATAACGAATAACGTTGTATACTATTACGATATAACGTATAACGATATGTAGTACACCGTTACAACGTATAACGTTATGTAGTACACCATTACAACGTATAACGTTATATACTATAACGATATAACGTATAACGTTATATACCATTACGATATAACGTATAACGTTGTATAGTATTACGATATAACGTATAAGGTTATGTAGTACACCGTTACAACGTATAACGTTATGTAGAACAACGTTACAACGTATAACGTTATATACTATAACGATATAACGTATAACGTTATATACCATTACGATATAACGTATAACGTTATATACCATTACGATATAACGTATAACGTTATATACTATAACGATATAACGTATAACGTTATATACCTTAACGATATAACGTATAACGTTATATACCTTAACCATATAACGTATAACGTTATATACTATAGCGATATAACGTATAACGTTATATAGTATTACTAAATAACGTATAACGTTATATACTATTACAAAATAACGTATAACGTTATATTCCTTAACGATATAACGTATAACGTTATATACTATAACGATATAACGTATAACGTTATATACTATAACGATATAACGTATAACGTTATATACCATTACGATACAACGTATAACGTTATATACCATTACGATATAACGTATAACGTTATATACTATTACAAAATAACGTATAACGTTATATACCTTAACGATATAACGTATAACGTTATATACTATTACAAAATAACGTATAACGTTATATACTATTACAAAATAACGTATAACGTCATATACTATTACAAAATAACGTATAACGTTATATAGCATTACGATATAACGTATAACGTTGTATACCATTATCATATAACGTATAACGTTATGTAGTACACCGTTATAACGTATAACGTTATATACTATAACGATATAACGTATAACGTTATATACCATTACGATATAACGTATAACGTTATATACCATTACGATATAACGTGTAACGTTATATACTATTACAAAATAACGTATAACGTTATATACCTTAACGATATAACGTATAACGTTATATACTATAACGATATAACGTATAATGTTATATACTACAGCGATATAACGTATAACGTTATATACCATTACGATATAACGTATAACGTTGTATAGTATTACGATATAACGTATAAGGTTATGTAGTACACCGTTACAACGTATAACGTTATGTAGAACAACGTTACAACGTATAACGTTATATACTATAACGATATAACGTATAACGTTATATACCATTACGATATAACGTATAACGTTGTATAGTATTACGATATAACGTATAAGGTTATGTAGTACACCGTTACAACGTATAACGTTATGTAGAACAACGTTACAACGTATAACGTTATATACTATAACGATATAACGTATAACGTTATATACCATTACGATATAACGTATAACGTTATATACCATTACGATATAACGCATAACGTTATATACTATTTCAAAATTACGTATAACGTTCTATACCATTACGCTATACCGTATAACGTTGTATAGTATTACGATATAACGTATAACGTTATGTAGTACACCGTTACAACGTATAACGTTATGTAGTACAACGTTACAACGTATAACGTTATATACTATAACGATATAACGCATAACGTTATATACCATAACGATATAACGTATAACGTTATATACTATAACGATATAACGTATAACGTTATATACCATTAGGATATAACGTATAACGTTGTATAGTATTACGATATAACGTATAACGTTATGTAGTACACCGTTACAACGTATACGTTATGTAGTACAACGTTACAACGTATAACGCTATATACTATAACGATATAAAGTATAACGTTATATACCATTACGATATAACGTATAACGTTATATACTATTACAAAATAACGTATAACGTTATATACTATTACAAAATAACGTATAACGTTATATACTATTCCAAAATAACGTATAACGTTATATAGCATTACGATATAACGTATAACGTTATGTAGTATACCGTTACAACGTATAGCGATATATACTATTACGATATAACGTATAACGTTATATACTATTACAAAATAACGTATAACGTTCTATACCATTACGATATAACGTATAACGTTATGTAGTACACCGTTACAACGTATAACGTTATGTAGAACAACGTTACAACGTATAACGTTATATACTATAACGATATAACGCATAACGTTATATACCATAACGATATAACGTATAACGTTATATACTATAACGATATAACGTATAACGTTATATACCATTAGGATATAACGTATAACGTTATATACCATTACGATATAACGTATAACGTTATATACTATTACAAAATAACGTATAACGTTTTATACCTTAACGATATAACGTATAACGTTATATACTATAACGATATAACGTATAACGTTATAAACTATAGCGATATAACGTATAACGTTATATAGTATTACAAAATAACGTATAACGTTATATACTATTACAAAATAACGTATAACGTTATATTCCTTAACGATATAACGTATAACGTTATATACTATAACGATATAACGTATAACGTTATATACTATAACGATATAACGTATAACGTTATATACTATTACAAAATAACGTATAACGTTCTATACCATAACGGTATAACGTATAAGGTTGTATAGTATTACGATATAACGTATAACGTTATGTAGTACACCGTTACAACGTATAACGTTATGTAGTACAACGTTACAACGTATAACGTTGTATACTATAACGATATAACGTATAACGTTATATACCATTACGATATAACGTGTAACGTTATATACTATTACAAAATAACGTATAACGTTATATAATAATACAAAATAACGTATAACGTTATATAGCATTACGATATAACGTATAACGTTATGTAGTATACCGTTACAACGTATAGCGATATATACTATTACGATATAACGTATAACGTTATATACTATTACAAAATAACGTATAACGTTCTATACCATTACGATATAACGTATAACGTTATGTAGTACACCGTTACAACGTATAACGTTATGTAGAACAACGTTACAACGTATAACGTTATATACTATAACGATATAACGTATAACGTTATATACCATTACGATATAACGTATAACGTTATATACCATTACGATATAACGTATAACGTTATATACCATTACGATATAACGTATAACGTTATATACTATTACAAAATAACGTATAACATTATATACCTTAACGATATAACGCATAACGTTATATATTATAACGATATAACGTATAACGTTATAAACTATAGCGATATAACGTATAACGTTATATAGTATTACAAAATAACGTATAACGTTATATAGCATTACGATATAACTTATAACGTTATGTAGTATACCGTTACAACGTATAGCGTTATATACTATTACGATATAGCGAATAACGTTGTATACTATTACGATATAACTTATAACGTTATGTAGTACACCGTTACCACGTATAACGTTATGTAGTACAACGTTACAACGTATAACGCTATATACTATAACGATATAAAGTATAACGTTATATACCATTACGATATAACGTATAACGTTATATACTATTACAAAATAACGTATAACGTTATATACTATTACAAAATAACGTATAACGTTATATACTATTCCAAAATAACGTATAACGTTATATAGCATTACGATATAACGTATAACGTTGTATACTATTATCATATAACGTATAACGCTATGTAGTATACCGTTACAACGTATAACGTTGTATACTATTACGATATAACGTATAACGTTAGATCCTATTGCTATATAACTTATAACGTCGTATACTATTACGATGTAACGCATAACGTTATATACCATAACGACATAACGTATAACGTTATATACTATAACGATATAACGTATAACGTTATATACTATAACGATATAACGTATAAAGTTATATACTATAACGATATAACGTATAACGTTATATACTATTACGATATAACGTATAACATTAGATCCTATTGCTATATAACGTATAACGTTATATACTATAACGATATAACGTATAACGTTGTATAGTATTACGATATAACGTATAAGGTTATTAAGTACACCTTTACAACGTATAACGTTATGTAGAACAACGTTACAACGTATAACGTTATATACTATAACGATATAACGTATAACGTTATATACCATTACGATATAACGTATGACGTTGTATAGTATTACGATATAACGTATAAGGTTATGTAGTACACCGTTACAACGTATAACGTTATGTAGAACAACGTTACAACGTATAACGTTATATACTATAACGATATAACGTATAACGTTATATACCATTACGATATAACGTATAACGTTATATACCATTACGATATAACGTATAACGTTATATACTATTACAAAATAACGTATAACGTTCTATACCATTACGGTATAACGTATAAGGTTGTATAGTATTACGATATAACGTATAACGTTATGTAGAACAACGTTACAACGTATAACGTTATATACTATAACGATATAACGTATAACGTTATATACCATTACGATATAACGTATGACGTTGTATAGTATTACGATATAACGTGTAAGGTTATGTAGTACACCGTTACAACGTATAACGTTATGTGGAACAACGTTACAACGTATAACGTTATATACTATAACGATATAACGTATAACGTTATATACCATTACGATATAACGTGTAACGTTATATACTATTACAGAATAACGTATAACGTTATATACCTTAACGATATAACGAATTAACGTTATATACTATAACGATATAACGTATAACGATATATACTATAGCGATATAACGTATAACGTTATATAGTATTACAAAATAACGTATAACGTTATATACTATTACAAAATAACGTATAACGTTATATTCCTTAACGATATAACGTATAACGTTATATACTATAACGATATAACGTATAACGTTATATACTATAACGATATAACGTATGACGTTATATACTATTACAAAATAACGTATAACGTTATATACTATTACAAAATTACGTATAACATTCTATACCATTACGGTATAACGTATAACGTTGTATAGTATTAGGATATAACGTATAACGTTATGTAGTACACCGTTACAACGTATAACGTTATGTAGTACAACGTTACAACGTATAACGCTATATACTATAACGATATAATGTATAACGTTATATACCATTACGATATAACGTATAACGTTATATACTATTACAAAATAACGTATAACGTTATATAGCATTACGATAAAACGTATAACGTTATGTAGTATACCGTTACAACGTATAGCGTTATATACTATTACGATATAGCGAATAACGTTGTATACTATTACGATATAACATATAACGTTATGTAGTACACCGTTACAACGTATAACGTTATGTAGTACAACGTTACAACGTATAACGTTATATACTATAACGATATAACGTATAACGTTACATACCATTACGATATAACGTATAACGTTATATACCATTACGATATAACGTATAACGTTATATACCATTACGATATAACGTATAACGTTATATACTATTACAAAATAACGTATAACGTTATATACCTTAACGATATAACGTATAACGTTATATACTATAACGATATAACGTATAACGTTATAAACTATAGCGATATAACGTATAACGTTATATAGTATTACAAAATAACGTATAACGTTATATACTATTACAAAATAACGTATAACGTTATATTCCTTAACGATATAACGTATAACGTTAAATACTATAACGATATAACGTATAACGTTATAAACTATAGCGATATAACGTATAACGTTATATACTATTACAAAATAACGTATAACGTTATATTCCTTAACGATATAACGTATAACGTTATATACTATAACGATATAACGTATAACGTTATATACTATAACGATATAACGTATAATGTTATATACTATAGCGATATAACGTATAAACGTTATATAGTATTACAAAATAACGTATAACGTTATATAGTATTACAAAATAACGTATAACGTTATATACTATTACAAAATAACGTATAACGTTATATTCCTTAACGATATAACGTATAACGTTATATACTATAACGATATAACGCATAACGTTATATACTATTACAAAATTACGTATAACGTTCTATACCATTACGGTATAACGTATAACGTTGTAAAGTATTACGATATAATGTATAACGTTATGTAGTACACCGTTACAACGTATAACGTTATGTAGTACAACGTTACAACGTATAACGTTATATACTATAACGATATAACGCATAACGTTATGTACCATAACGATATAACGTATAACGTTATATACTATAACGATATAACGTATAACGTTATATACCATTAGGATGTAACGTATAACGTTGTATAGTATTACGATATAACGTATAACGTTATGTAGTACACCGTTACAACGTATACGTTATGTAGTACAACGTTACAACGTATAACGCTATATACTATAATGATATAAAGTATAACGTTATATACCATTACGATATAACGTATAACGTTATATACTATTACAAAATAACGTATAACGTTATATACTATTCCAAAATAACGTATAACGTTATATAGCATTACGATATAACGTATAACGTTGTATACTATTATCATATAACGTATAACGCTATGTAGTATACCGTTACAACGTATAGCGTTATATACTATTACGATATAGCGAATAACGTTGTATACTATTACGATATAACTTATAACGTTATGTAGTACACCGTTACAACGTATAACGTTATGTAGTACAACGTTACAACGTATAACGATATATACTATAACGATATAAAGTATAACGTTATATACCATTACGATATAACGTATAACGTTATATACTATTACAAAATAACGTATAACGTTATATACTATTACAAAATAACGTATAACGTTCTATACCATTACGGTATAACGTATAACGTTATATACTATAACGATATAACGTATAACGTTATATACCATTACGATATAACGTATAAGGTTATATACCATTACGATATAACGTATAACGTTATATACTATAACGATATAACGTATAACGTTATATACCTTAACGATATAACGTATAACGTTATATACCTTAACCATATAACGTATAACGTTATATACTATAGCGATATAACGTATAACGTTATATAGTATTACTAAATAACGTATAACGTTATATACTATTACAAAATAACGTATAACGTTATATTCCTTAACGATATAACGTATAGCGTTATATACTATAACGATATAACGTATAGCGTTATATACTATAACGATATAACGCATAACGTTGTATACTATTACGATATAACGTATAACGTTATATACTATTACAAAATAACGTATAACGTTATATACCTTAACGATATAACGTATAACGTTATATACTATAACGATATAACGCATAACGTTATATACTATTACAAAATTACGTATAACGTTCTATACCATTACGGTATAACGTATAACGTTGTATAGTATTACGATATAACGTATAACGTTATGTAGTACACCGTTACAACGTATAACGTTATGTAGTACAACGTTACAACGTATAACGTTATATACTATAACGATATAACGCATAAAGTTATATACCATTACGATATAACGTGTAACGTTATATACTATTACCAACTAACGTATAACGTTATATAATATTACGAAATAACGTATAACGTTATATAGCATTACGATATAACATATAACGTTCTATACCATTACGATATAACGTATAACGTTGTATAGTATTACGATATAGCGTATAACGTTATGTAGAACAACGTTACAACGTATAACGTTATATACTATAACGATATAGCGTATAACGTTATATACCATTACGATATAACGTATAACGTTATATACCATTACGATATAACGCATAACGTTATATACTATTACAAAATAACGTATAACGTTATATACCTTACCGATATAACGTATAACGTTATATACTATAACAATATCACGTATAACGTTACATACTATTACGATATAACGTATAACGTTATATACTATTACAAAATAACGTATAACGTTATATTCCTTAACGATATAACGGATAACGTTATATACTATAACGATATAACGTATAACGTTATATACTATAACGATATAACGTATAACGTTATATACTATTACAAAATAACGTATAACGTTATATACTATTACAAAATAACGTATAACGTTATATACTATTACAAAATAACGTATAACGTTATATAGCATTACGATATAACGTATAACGTTGTATACCATTATCATAAAACGTATAACGTTATGTAGTACACCGTTACAACGTATAACGTTATATACTATAACGATATAACGTATAACGTTATATACGATTACAATATAACGTATAACGATATATACTATTACAAACTAACGTATAACGTTATATACTATTACAAAATAACGTATAACGTTATATAGCATTACGATATAACGTATAACGTTGTATACCATTATCATATAACGTATAACGTTATGTAGTGCACCGTTACAACGTATACCGTTATGTAGTAAAACGTTACAACGTATAACGATATATACTATAACGATATAACGTATAACGTTATATACCATTACGATAGAACGTGTAACGTTATATACTATTACCAAATAACGTATAACGTTATATAATATTACAAAATAACGTATAACGTTATATAGCATTACGAAATAACGTATAACGTTATGTAGTATACCGTTACAACGTATAGCGTTATATACTATTACGATATAACGTATAACGTTATACACTATTACGATATAACGAATAACGTTGTATACTATTACGATATAACGTATAACGTTATGTAGTACACCGTTACAACGTATAACGTTATGTAGTATTACTAAATAACGTATAACGTTATATACTATTACAAAATAACGTATAACGTTATATACTATTACAAAATAACGTATAACGTTATATACTATTACATAATAACGTATAACGTTATATAGCATTACGATATAACGTATAACGTTATATACCTTAACGATATAACGTATAACGTTATATACTATAACGATATAACGCATAACGTTATATACTATTACAAAATTACGTATAACGTTCTATACCATTACGGTACAACGTATAACGTTGTATAGTATTACGATATAACGTATAACGTTATGTAGTACACCGCTAGAACGTATAACGTTATGTAGAACAACGTTACAACGTATAACGTTATATACTATAACGATATAGCGTATAACGTTATATACCATTACGATATAACGTATAACGTTATATACCATTACGATATAACGTATAACGTTATAATACTTAACGATATAACGTATAGCGTTATATACTATAACGATATAACGTATAGCGTTATATACTATAACGATATAACGCATAACGTTATATACTATTACAAAATTACGTATAACGTTCTATACCATTACGGTATAACGTATAACGTTGTATAGTATTACGATATAACGTATAACGTTATGTAGTACACCGTTACAACGTATAACGTTATGTAGTACAACGTTACAACGTATATCGTTATATACTATAACGATATAACGTATAACGTTATATACCATTACGATATAACGTATAACGTTATATACCATTACGATATAACGTATAACGTTATATACTATAACGATATAACGTATAACGTTATATACTATAACGATATAACGTATAACGTTATATACCATTACGATATAACGTATAACGTTATATACCATTACGATATAACGTATAACGTTATATACTATTACAAAATAACGTATAACGTTATATACCTTAACGATATAACGTATAACGTTATATACTATTACAAAATAACGTATAACGTTATATACTATTACAAAATAACGTATAACGTCATATACTATTACAAAATAACGTATAACGTTATATAGCATTACGATATAACGTATAACGTTGTATACCATTATCATATAACGTATAACGTTATGTAGTACACCGTTATAACGTATAACGTTATATACTATAACGATATAACGTATAACGTTATATACCATTACGATATAACGTATAACGTTATATACCATTACGATATAACGTGTAACGTTATATACTATTACAAAATAACGTATAACGTTATATACCTTAACGATATAACGTATAACGTTATATACTATAACGATATAACGTATAATGTTATATACTATAGCGATATAACGTATAACGTTATATACCATTACGATATAACGTATAACGTTGTATAGTATTACGATATAACGTATAAGGTTATGTAGTACACCGTTACAACGTATAACGTTATGTAGAACAACGTTACAACGTATAACGTTATATACTATAACGATATAACGTATAACGTTATATACCATTACGATATAACGTATAACGTTGTATAGTATTACGATATAACGTATAAGGTTATGTAGTACACCGTTACAACGTATAACGTTATGTAGAACAACGTTACAACGTATAACGTTATATACTATAACGATATAACGTATAACGTTATATACCATTACGATATAACGTATAACGTTATATACCATTACGATATAACGTATAACGTTATATACTATAACGATATAACGTATAACGTTATATACCTTAACGATATAACGTATAACGTTATATACCTTAACCATATAACGTATAACGTTATATACTATAGCGATATAACGTATAACGTTATATAGTATTACTAAATAACGTATAACGTTATATACTATTACAAAATAACGTATAACGTTATATTCCTTAACGATATAACGTATAGCGTTATATACTATAACGATATAACGTATAGCGTTATATACTATAACGATATAACGCATAACGTTATATACCATAACGATATAACGTATAACGTTATATACTATTCCAAAATAACGTATAACGTTATATAGCATTACGATATAACGTATAACGTTGTATACTATAACGATATAAAGTATAACGTTATATACCATTACGATATGACGTATAACGTTATATACTATTACAAAATAACGTATAACGTTATATACTATTACAAAATAACGTATAACGTTCTATACCATTACGGTATAACGTATAACGTTATATACTATAACGATATAACGTATAACGTTATATACCATTACGATATAACGTGTAAAGTTATATACTATTACAAAATAACGTATAACGTTATATACCTTAACGATATAACGAATTAACGTTATATACTATAACGATATAACGTATAACGATATATACTATAGCGATATAACGTATAACGTTATATAGTATTACAAAATAACGTATAACGTTATATACTATTACAAAATAACGTATAACGTTATATTCCTTAACGATATAACGTATAACGTTATATACTATAACGATATAACGTATAACGTTATATACTATAACGATATAACCTATGACGTTATATACTATTTCAAAATAACGTATAACGTTATATACTATTACAAAATTACGTATAACGTTTTATACCATTACGGTATAACGTATAACGTTGTATAGTATTAGGATATAACGTATAACGTTATGTAGTACACCGTTACAACGTATAACGTTATGTAGTACAACGTTACAACGTATAACGCTATATACTATAACGATATAATGTATAACGTTATATACCATTACGATATAACGTATAACGTTATATACTATTACAAAATAACGTATAACGTTATATAGCATTACGATAAAACGTATAACGTTATGTAGTATACCGTTACAACGTATAGCGTTATATACTATTACGATATAGCGAATAACGTTGTATACTATTACGATATAACTTATAACGTTATGTAGTACACCGTTACAACGTATAACGTTATGTAGTACAACGTTACAACGTATAACGTTATATACCATAACGATATAACGTATAACGTTATATACCATTACGATATAACGTATAACGTTATATACCATTACGATATAACGTATAACGTTATATACCATTACGATATAACGTATAACGTTATATACTATTACAAAATAACGTATAACGTTATATACCTTAACGATATAACGTATAACGTTATATACTATAACGATATAACGTATAACGTTATAAACTATAGCGATATAACGTATAACGTTATATAGTATTACAAAATAACGTATAACGTTATATACTATTACAAAATAACGTATAACGTTATATACTATTACAAAATAACGTATAACGTTATATTCCTTAACGATATAACGTATAACGTTAAATACTATAACGAGATAACGTATAACGTTATATACTATAACGATATAACGTATAACGTTATATACTATTACAAAATAACGTATAACGTTATATACTATTACAAAATAACGTATAACGTCATATACTATTACAAAATAACGTATAACGTTATATAGCATTACGATATAACGTATAACGTTGTATACCATTATCATATAACGTATAACGTTATGTAGTACACCGTTATAACGTATAACGTTATATACTATAACGATATAACGTATAACGTTATATACCATTACGATATAACGTATAACGTTGTATACCATTACGATATAACGTGTAACGTTATATACTATTACAAAATAACGTATAACGTTATATACCTTAACGATATAACGTATAACGTTATATACTATAACGATATAACGTATAACGTTATATACTATAACGATATAACGTATAATGTTATATACTATAGCGATATAACGTATAACGTTATATAGTATTACAAAATAACGTATAACGTTATATAGTATTACAAAATAACGTATAACGTTATATACTATTACAAAATAACGTATAACGTTATATTCCTTAACGATATAACGTATAACGTTATATACTATAACGATATAACGCATAACGTTATATACTATTACAAAATTACGTATAACGTTCTATACCATTACGGTATAACGTATAACGTTGTAAAGTATTACGATATAATGTATAACGTTATGTAGTACACCGTTACAACGTATAACGTTATGTAGTACAACGTTACAACGTATAACGTTATATACTATAACGATATAACGCATAACGTTATGTACTATTCCAAAATAACGTATAACGTTATATAGCATTACGATATAACGTATAACGTTGTATACTATTATCATATAACGTATAACGCTATGTAGTATACCGTTACAACGTATAGCGTTATATACTATTACGATATAGCGAATAACGTTGTATACTATTACGATATAACTTATAACGTTATGTAGTACACCGTTACAACGTATAACGTTATGTAGTACAACGTTACAACGTATAACGCTATATACTATAACGATATAAAGTATAACGTTATATACCATTACGATATAACGTATAACGTTATATACTATTACAAAATAACGTATAACGTTATATACTATTACAAAATAACGTATAACGTTCTATACCATTACGGTATAACGTATAACGTTATATACTATAACGATATAACGTATAACGTTATATACCATTACGATATAACGTATAACGTTATATACCTTAACGATATAACGTATAACGTTATATACTATAACGATATAACGTATAATGTTATATACTATAGCGATATAACGTATAACGTTATATAGTATTACAAAATAACGTATAACGTTATATAGTATTACAAAATAACGTATAACGTTATATACTATTACAAAATAACGTATAACGTTATATTCCTTAACGATATAACGTATAACGTTATATACTATAACGATATAACGCATAACGTTATATACTATTACAAAATTACGTATAACGTTCTATACCATTACGGTATAACGTATAACGTTGTAAAGTATTACGATATAATGTATAACGTTATGTAGTACACCGTTACAACGTATAACGTTATGTAGTACAACGTTACAACGTATAACGTTATATACTATAACGATATAACGCATAACGTTATGTACTATTCCAAAATAACGTATAACGTTATATAGCATTACGATATAACGTATAACGTTGTATACTATTATCATATAACGTATAACGCTATGTAGTATACCGTTACAACGTATAGCGTTATATACTATTACGATATAGCGAATAACGTTGTATACTATTACGATATAACTTATAACGTTATGTAGTACACCGTTACAACGTATAACGTTATGTAGTACAACGTTACAACGTATAACGCTATATACTATAACGATATAAAGTATAACGTTATATACCATTACGATATAACGTATAACGTTATATACTATTACAAAATAACGTATAACGTTATATACTATTACAAAATAACGTATAACGTTCTATACCATTACGGTATAACGTATAACGTTATATACTATAACGATATAACGTATAACGTTATATACCATTACGATATAACGTATAAGGTTATATACCATTACGATATAACGTATAACGTTATATACTATAACGATATAACGTATAACGTTATATACCTTAACGATATAACGTATAACGTTATATACCTTAACCATATAACGTATAACGTTATATACTATAGCGATATAACGTATAACGTTATATAGTATTACTAAATAACGTATAACGTTATATACTATTACAAAATAACGTATAACGTTATATTCCTTAACGATATAACGTATAGCGTTATATACTATAACGATATAACGTATAGCGTTATATACTATAACGATATAACGCATAACGTTATATACTATAACGATATAACGTATAACGTTATATACTATTCCAAAATAACGTATAACGTTATATAGCATTACGATATAACGTATAACGTTGTATACTATTATCATATAACGTATAACGCTATGTAGTATACCGTTACAACGTATAGCGTTATATACTATTTCGATATAGCGAATAACGTTGTATACTATTACGATATAACGTATAACGTTATATACTATTACAAAATAACGTATAACGTTATATACCTTAACGATAAAACGTATAACGTTATATACTATAACGATATAACGCATAACGTTATATACTATTACAAAATTACGTATAACGTTCTATACCATTACGGTATAACGTATAACGTTGTATAGTATTACGATATAACGTATAACGTTATGTAGTACACCGTTACAACGTATAACGTTATGTAGTACAACGTTACAACGTATAACGTTATATACTATAACGATATAACGCATAAAGTTATATACCATTACGATATAACGTGTAACGTTATATACTATTACCAACTAACGTATAACGTTATATAATATTACGAAATAACGTATAACGTTATATAGCATTACGATATAACATATAACGTTCTATACCATTACGATATAACGTATAACGTTGTATAGTATTACGATATAGCGTATAACGTTATGTAGTACACCGTTAGAACGTATAACGTTATGTAGAACAACGTTACAACGTATAACGTTATATACTATAACGATATAGCGTATAACGTTATATACCATTACGATATAACGTATAACGTTATATACCATTACGATATAACGCATAACGTTATATACTATTACAAAATAACGTATAACGTTATATACCTTACCGATATAACGTATAACGTTATATACTATAACAATATCACGTATAACGTTACATACTATTACGATATAACGTATAACGTTATATACTATTACAAAATAACGTATAACGTTATATTCCTTAACGATATAACGTATAACGTTATATACTATAACGATATAACGTATAACGTTATATACTATAACGATATAACGTATAACGTTATATACTATTACAAAATAACGTATAACGTTATATACTATTACAAAATAACGTATAACGTTATATACTATTACAAAATAACGTATAACGTTATATAGCATTACGATATAACGTATAACGTTGTATACCATTATCATAAAACGTATAACGTTATGTAGTACACCGTTACAACGTATAACGTTATATACTATAACGATATAACGTATAACGTTATATACGATTACAATATAACGTATAACGATATATACTATTACAAACTAACGTATAACGTTATATACTATTACAAAATAACGTATAACGTTATATAGCATTACGATATAACGTATAACGTTGTATACCATTATCATATAACGTATAACGTTATGTAGTGCACCGTTACAACGTATACCGTTATGTAGTAAAACGTTACAACGTATAACGATATATACTATAACGATATAACGTATAACGTTATATACCATTACGATAGAACGTGTAACGTTATATACTATTACCAAATAACGTATAACGTTATATAATATTACAAAATAACGTATAACGTTATATAGCATTACGAAATAACGTATAACGTTATGTAGTATACCGTTACAACGTATAGCGTTATATACTATTACGATATAACGTATAACGTTATACACTATTACGATATAACGAATAACGTTGTATACTATTACGATATAACGTATAACGTTATGTAGTACACCGTTACAACGTATAACGTTATGTAGTATTACTAAATAACGTATAACGTTATATACTATTACAAAATAACGTATAACGTTATATACTATTACAAAATAACGTATAACGTTATATACTATTACATAATAACGTATAACGTTATATAGCATTACGATATAACGTATAACGTTGTATACCATTATCATATAACGTATAACGTTATGTAGTGCACCGTTACAACGTATAACGTTATGTAGTAAAACGTTACAACGTATAACGATATATTATATAACGATATAACGTATAACGTTATATACCATTACGATAGAACGTGTAACGTTATATTCTATTACCAAATAACGTATAACGTTATATAATATTACAAAATAACGTATAAAGTTATATACTATTACATAATAACGTATAACGTTATATAGCATTACGATATAACGTATAACGTTGTATACCATTATCATATAACGTATAACGTTATGTAGAAAAACGTTACAACGTATAACGATATATACTATAACGATATAACGTATAACGTTATATACCATTACGATAGAACGTGTAACGTTATATACTATTACCAAATAACGTATAACGTTATATAATATTACAAAATAACGTATAACGTTATATACTATTACCAACTAACGTATAACGTTATATAATATTACGAAATAACGTATAACGTTATATAGCATTACGATATAACGTATAACGTTATATACCTTAACGATATAACGTATAACGTTATATACTATAACGATATAACGCATAACGTTATATACTATTACAAAATTACGTATAACGTTCTATACCATTACGGTACAACGTATAACGTTGTATAGTATTACGATATAACGTATAACGTTATGTAGTACACCGCTAGAACGTATAACGTTATGTAGAACAACGTTACAACGTATAACGTTATATACTATAACGATATAGCGTATAACGTTATATACCATTACGATATAACGTATAACGTTATATACCATTACGATATAACGTATAACGTTATAATACTTAACGATATAACGTATAGCGTTATATACTATAACGATATAACGTATAGCGTTATATACTATAACGATATAACGCATAACGTTATATACTATTACAAAATTACGTATAACGTTCTATACCATTACGGTATAACGTATAACGTTGTATAGTATTACGATATAACGTATAACGTTATGTAGTACACCGTTACAACGTATAACGTTATGTAGTACAACGTTACAACGTATATCGTTATATACTATAACGATATAACGTATAACGTTATATACCATTACGATATAACGTATAACGTTATATACCATTACGATATAACGTATAACCTTATATACTATAACGATATAACGTATAACGTTATATACGTTAACGATATAACGTATAACGTTATATACCTTAACCATATAACGTATAACGTTATATACTATAGCGATATAACGTATAACGTTATATAGTATTACTAAATAACGTATAACGTTATATACTATTACAAAATAACGTATAACGTTATATTCCTTAACGATATAACGTATAACGTTATATACTATAACGATATAACGTATAACGTTATATACTATAACGATATAACGTATAACGTTATATACCATTACGATATAACGTATAACGTTATATACCATTACGATATAACGTATAACGTTATATACTATTACAAAATAACGTATAACGTTATATACCTTAACGATATAACGTATAACGTTATATACTATTACAAAATAACGTATAACGTTATATACTATTACAAAATAACGTATAACGTCATATACTATTACAAAATAACGTATAACGTTATATAGCATTACGATATAACGTATAACGTTGTATACCATTATCATATAACGTATAACGTTATGTAGTACACCGTTATAACGTATAACGTTATATACTATAACGATATAACGTATAACGTTATATACCATTACGATATAACGTATAACGTTATATACCATTACGATATAACGTGTAACGTTATATACTATTACAAAATAACGTATAACGTTATATACCTTAACGATATAACGTATAACGTTATATACTATAACGATATAACGTATAATGTTATATACTATAGCGATATAACGTATAACGTTATATACCATTACGATATAACGTATAACGTTGTATAGTATTACGATATAACGTATAAGGTTATGTAGTACACCGTTACAACGTATAACGTTATGTAGAACAACGTTACAACGTATAACGTTATATACTATAACGATATAACGTATAAGGTTATATACCATTACGATATAACGTATAACGTTGTATAGTATTACGATATAACGTATAAGGTTATGTAGTACACCGTTACAACGTATAACGTTATGTAGAACAACGTTACAACGTATAACGTTATATACTATAACGATATAACGTATAACGTTATATACCATTACGATATAACGTATAACGTTATATACCATTACGATATAACGTATAACGTTATATACTATAACGATATAACGTATAACGTTATATACCTTAACGATATAACGTATAACGTTATATACCTTAACCATATAACGTATAACGTTATATACTATAGCGATATAACGTATAACGTTATATAGTATTACTAAATAACGTATAACGTTATATACTATTACAAAATAACGTATAACGTTATATTCCTTAACGATATAACGTATAGCGTTATATACTATAACGATATAACGTATAGCGTTATATCCTATAACGATATAACGCATAACGTTATATACTATAACGATATAACGTATAACGTTATATACTATTCCAAAATAACGTATAACGTTATATAGCATTACGATATAACGTATAACGTTGTATACTATTATCATATAACGTATAACGCTATGTAGTATACCGTTACAACGTATAGCGTTATGTAGTACAACGTTACAACGTATAACGCTATATACTATAACGATATAAAGTATAACGTTATATACCATTACGATATAACGTATAACGTTATATACTATTACAAAATAACGTATAACGTTATATACTATTACAAAATAACGTATAACGTTCTATACCATTACGGTATAACGTATAACGTTATATACTATAACGATATAACGTATAACGTTATATACCATTACGATATAACGTATAACGTTATATACCATTACGATATAACGTGTAAAGTTATATACTATTACAAAATAACGTATAACGTTATATACCTTAACGATATAACGAATTAACGTTATATACTATAACGATATAACGTATAACGATATATACTATAGCGATATAACGTATAACGTTATATAGTATTACAAAATAACGTATAACGTTATATACTATTACAAAATAACGTATAACGTTATATACTATAACGATATAACGTATAACGTTATATACTATAACGATATAACCTATGACGT